>NW_027423005.1:1322500-1325000 GCF_048934315.1 Petromyzon marinus
AGAAATCCCTCGGAATGGGAAAACGGGTCATTTTCGTGTCGCCACATTGCATACGAACCGCATGAAACTTCCAGAGGCATTTGCTGCAGGAATGCATGTGCACTCAAAAAAGTGAATATTTCTCACGGATAGACCCCGTGATACGCTAGAAATTGGCGGGGATGTCTCTCTTGTGGCTCACGGGGCTGTTAGGGTGGCACAGAAATCCCTCGGAATGGGAAAACGGGTCATTTTCGTGTCGCCACATTGCATGCGAACCGCATGCAACTTCCAGAGGCATTTGCAGCAGAAATGCATGTGCAGTCAAAAAAAAATTGATATTTTTCACGGATAGACCCCGTGAAACGCTAGAAATTGGCGGGGATGTGTCTCTTGTGGCTCACGGGGCTGTTCGGGTCGCACAGAAATCCCTGGGAATGGGAAAACGGGTCATTTTCGTGTTGCCACATTGCGTACGAACCGCATGAAACTTCCAGAGGCATTTGCAGCAGGAATGCATGTGCACTCAAAAACTTCTATATGTTTCACGGATAGACCCCGTGAAACGCTAGAAATTGGCGGGGATGTGTCTCTTGTGGCTCACGGGGCTGTTAGGGTGGCACAGAACTCCCTCGGAATGGGAAAAGGGGTCATTTTCGTGTTGCCACATTGCATAGGAACGCCATGAAACTTCCAGAGGCATTTGCAGCAGAAAGGCACGTGCACTCAAAAATTTTAATATTTTTCACGCATAGACCCCGTCAAACGCTAGAAGTTGGCGGGGATGTCTCTCTTGTGGCTCACGGGGCTGTTAGGGTCGCACAGAAATGCCTCGGAATGGGAAAACGGGTCATTTTTGTGTGGCCACATTGCATAGGAACGGCATGAAACTTCCAGAGGCATTTGCAGCAGGAATGCATGTGCACTCAAAAACGTCTATATTTTTCACGGATAGACCCCGTGAAACGCTATAAATTGGCGGGGATGTCTCTCTTGTGGCTCACGGGCGCTGTTAGTTAGGGTCGCACAGAAATCCCTCGGAATGGGAAAAGGGGTCATTTTCGTGTTGCCACATTGCGTACGAACGGCATGAAACTTCCAGAGGCATCTGCAGCAGAAATGCATGTGCACTCAAAAACGTCTATATTTTTCACGGATAGACCCCGTGAAACGCTAGAAATTGGCGGGGATGTGTCTCTTGTGGCTCACGGGGCTGTTAGGGTCGCACAGAAATCCCTCGGAATGGGAAAACGGGTCATTTTCGTGTTGCCACAATTGGCATACGAACGGCATGAAACTTCCAGAGGCATTTGCAGCAGAAATGCATGTGCACTCAAAAACGTGAATATTTTTTCACGGATAGACCCCGTCAAACGCTCGAATTTGGCGGGGATGTTTCTCTTGTGGGTCACGGGGCTGTTCGGCTCGCACAGAACTCCCTTGGTCCACCTGATTCGTGCATACAGGCAGCAACTAAAACTCTGTAAACCTGCTGTGAGGACATCTAAACAGTGGACCAGTGAGGCTGTGGAAGATTTGCGGGCGTGCATAGACTGTACTGACTGGGATATGTTCACGACTGCTACCAATAGTCTGGATGAACTCACAGAGGCTGTGTACATCAGCTTCTGTGAGGACTGCTGTATCCCAACACGTACCAGGGTGAACTTTAACAACAACAAGCCCTGGTTCTCAGCAAAGCTCAAAAGGTTGAGGTTGGAGAAGGAGGAAGCGTTTAGGAGTGGGGATAGAGACAGATTCAAGGAGTCGAAGAACAGGTTTAGCAAAGCGGTGAGAGAGGCTAAACGACTGTACTCAGAGACACTAAAACACCAGTTCTCTACTAACGACGCTGCTTCTGTCTGCCAAAGGGCTCAGGCACATCACCAACTACAAACCCAGAGCGCCCCACACCACTAACGACTCCCGCCTAGCCAACGACCTGAACGAGTTCTACCGTAGATTTGAAAGACAATTGGACTGTCCTGAACCACCCCTTCCCACCCAAGAGGCCCCATCCCCCACCCATACTACAGAAACGACTCTCTCCTTTCAGGAGGGAGAAGTTAATGGGCTTTTCAAGAGGCAGAATCCACGCAAAGCAGCCGGGCCGGACTCTGTCTCTCCAGCCACCCTCAGGCACTGCGCTGACCAGCTGTCTCCGGTGTTCACCAACATCTTTAACACCTCCCTGGAGACATGCCATGTACCAGCCTGTCTCAAGTCCTCCACCATCATCGCTGTGCCCAAAAAGCTAAGGCCAACAGGACTAAATGATTACAGACCGGTCGCCCTTACATCTGTGGTAATGAAGTCTTTTGAGCGCCTGCTCCTGGCACACCTCAAAGCCATCACAGACCCTCTCCTGGACCCCCTTCAGTTTGCCTACAGAGCCAACAGGTCTGTGGACGACGCAGTTAACATGGCCCTCCACTTCACCCTACAGCATGTGGACGCCCCAGCATCCTACGCCAGGATCCTGTTTGTGGACTTCAGCTCTGCCTTCAACACCATCATCCCT
>NW_027423005.1:1330000-1332500 GCF_048934315.1 Petromyzon marinus
ATGTGACCTTGCTAGCCTTCGTCAGCACTTTGACTTGATCACCAAGAGGGGTATAGTACGAAACTTTGTGCGAGGCAGCATCTGACAAGGTATTCTTTGAAAGCTCAAAACGGACGGTGACATCGATCACAACCGCCTCCTCATCTTTTGCAAACACGAGGTCAGGCTTTCTCATCTCTCCCGTCTCGGATATGAACCGTGGCTCTTTGTATACAGACCAGCCCAATCTAGCCGCTTCGTCTGCCAGAATGTTACTGATCTTGTTGTGTCGCGCAATTCTTGCTTTCTGTACTGCAGGACATTGACCGAGAATGTGCGAAAGGGACTCGAGTCTGGCAGAGCATTTCCTGCAGGAACGTAAGGCCCCATCTCTGCCTCTGTTCAAGCTTTCTCTTGTTGGGTAAATATTTGCCCTTAGTTGTAGTGCTGCGATAAAGAAGCATTGTTTAAAGCCGCACCATGGCCTCAACCAAGCATTACTGATTCTATCATGCGCAAAGTTTACAATGCCCCTTCCTTGAACCGGCTTTTCGCACCATCTCTGAAATTCATGCTCCCTCCAATCGCAGGGTCTCGGATATACAGGTTCTTTTGACACCGAGTCCCTGAGAACGAATGTTGGGATTGCATCACTGTCACCCCCTGCTCGTACCCACAAATTACGGTATTCTTCCTCCATACCATGCGAGGACACAATATTACGGGTGATAGCATCGGACGAGTTTGCTATACGTTGCAGCCTTCTAACTTGAACCGAAGGGATTGTTTTTTCCAGTTTCAAGATGGCAAGGCCTCCGTCTCGGGCTCTGGCATATAACAGTCCATCACAAGTTGAAGCGGGAAGGTGGAGCCATCCTTTTACCGCCTTTCTAATCTCTTGGTCCAACCCACGGAGAGTTGATTGCTTGCAGTCCGAGTGGTCTGCAGGATATAACAATCTGGGTAGGGCATAGGCATTGAGTAGTTCAACCTTCTGAGTTGGCTTCAGAGGCGCCTCATCGATTTTCGAGATCCATGTCTTTAGCTGACAATGTAGATCAGGCTGTATAGTGCCAGTCCAAGGGCCAATTTTCAGACCAAGGTATTTCGTTGATTCATCAGGTTGGATCATATGGACATCTTTATTTTTGATAGTCCATGGGTCGCAGTTGTTCACCGTATATGAATCTTTGGTTGGGCTTATCATGAAGCCCTGGCACTTTCTGGCCTGAACCTCCAATCCCGATAGCCCACAAAATGATTCCAAGATCGCTAGATTGGCGGCCATACCAACCCAAGATTCGCTCACCAACACCAAATCATCAGCAAACGCAAGAGCTGTCACGTGGTCGGTATCAATGGAGTACCCAACTCCGTGTGACTCTAGGGTGCATATCAAAGGGTCCATGGCAAGATTGAAGAGCAGGGGTGACATGGGGTCACCCTGTTTGACACCAACACGTATGCTAATTTCTCGAGTCGACTCGCCATTGCTTTTGAACGAGGTCGTACACCGATCGTAGGCGTTCTGGATGATGCCCACCACGTGTTCATCTACTTTCTTGTGCCTTAACACCCATAAAATATGAGCATGCGAAACCGAGTCAAAAGCTTTCGCTATGTCGATGAACATGACAGCCAACGGCCTGTGCAATTTCTTAGCGTGTCTCATAAGGTCCTGTAGCACCTTAAGATTTTCAGAGCAGCCAGATGCCGCTATAAAACCACGCTGCCTTGGGTTTAAGGGACAAGCACGAGCAAGACGTGCAGTCATTATTCTGGAAAATAATCTCAGAATCATTGAACCAATCGTTATTGGTCTCCAGTTCCCCAATTCTTTCAGCTTTTCATCATCCATAACCTTAGGAATAAGAATCGTCCTATTCTTTTTCAACTCTTTGGGAATAATTCCTGTAATCATCCATGCATTAAATAGGGCTGTCAGTGTCCGACCCTCGGGGTCGGCAGCACAGATTGCAGCCCTTGTTAGGCCATCTGGCCCAGCTGCTGACGTTGGTTTAATGGCCCGTATGGCAGTCTGAACTTCCTCCACCGAAATTAGGGGCTCAAAGTATTCGTTATTTGCAACACCTGATGACTTAAATTGGCCCAGGCCATTGAATGGCAACACCTTCTCCCATTTTTCGCAGTAAAAACGATATACATCTGCGTTCGGGATTCGGCATTCATGACGTTCAGTGCCATCCAGGACTAAGGACGCAAGAAGAGAGCGGTTCTTAAAGAAGAGCTTCTGGTGCTTCATGAAGCTTCCTCGTTTTTCCGCTCTCTTCTTCATCCAAGATCGTGTGGGTAATATCCTGGGTTTAATAATGTCGTTCTCGGGTTTTGAACGTTTGCCTTTGTTTTTCACCAATCTCATCGGACAAAGCATCAATGCTGTGGCAGTTTCTACGAGGGCATCATGTTGGCCCTCGCCGTTAAGCCAAGCCTTTATTGCCTCCATTGCAGGCTTTTCCAGGGTCCCAGAATTCTCATTCGTAAGCCGCTCAGCTGCTTGAGC
>NW_027423005.1:1340000-1342500 GCF_048934315.1 Petromyzon marinus
TATTTTTCACGCATAGACCCCGTCAAACGCTAGAAGTTGGCGGGGATGTCTCTCTTGTGGCTCACGGGGCTGTTAGGGTCGCACAGAAATGCCTCGGAATGGGAAAACGGGTCATTTTTGTGTGGCCACATTGCATAGGAACGGCATGAAACTTCCAGAGGCATTTGCAGCAGGAATGCATGTGCACTCAAAAACGTCTATATTTTTCACGGATAGACCCCGTGAAACGCTATAAATTGGCGGGGGATGTCTCTCTTGTGGCTCACGGGCGCTGTTAGTTAGGGTCGCACAGAAATCCCTCGGAATGGGAAAAGGGGTCATTTTCGTGTTGCCACATTGCGTACGAACGGCATGAAACTTCCAGAGGCATCTGCAGCAGAAATGCATGTGCACTCAAAAACGTCTATATTTTTCACGGATAGACCCCGTGAAACGCTAGAAATTGGCGGGGATGTGTCTCTTGTGGCTCACGGGGCTGTTAGGGTCGCACAGAAATCCCTCGGAATGGGAAAACGGGTCATTTTCGTGTTGCCACAATTGGCATACGAACGGCATGAAACTTCCAGAGGCATTTGCAGCAGAAATGCATGTGCACTCAAAAACGTGAATATTTTTTCACGGATAGACCCCGTCAAACGCTCGAATTTGGCAGGGATGTTTCTCTTGTGGGTCACGGGGCTGTTCGGCTCGCACAGAACTCCCTTGGTCCACCTGATTCGTGCATACAGGCAGCAACTAAAACTCTGTAAACCTGCTGTGAGGACATCTAAACAGTGGACCAGTGAGGCTGTGGAAGATTTGCGGGCGTGCTTAGACTGTACTGACTGGGATATGTTCACGACTGCTACCAATAGTCTGGATGAACTCACAGAGGCTGTGTACATCAGCTTCTGTGAGGACTGCTGTATCCCAACACGTACCAGGGTGAACTTTAACAACAACAAGCCCTGGTTCTCAGCAAAGCTCAAAAGGTTGAGGTTGGAGAAGGAGGAAGCGTTTAGGAGTGGGGATAGAGACAGATTCAAGGAGTCGAAGAACAGGTTTAGCAAAGCGGTGAGAGAGGCTAAACGACTGTACTCAGAGACACTAAAACACCAGTTCTCTACTAACGACGCTGCTTCTGTCTGCCAAAGGGCTCAGGCACATCACCAACTACAAACCCAGAGCGCCCCACACCACTAACGACTCCCGCCTAGCCAACGACCTGAACGAGTTCTACCGTAGATTTGAAAGACAATTGGACTGTCCTGAACCACCCCTTCCCACCCAAGAGGCCCCATCCCCCACCCATACTACAGAAACGACTCTCTCCTTTCAGGAGGGAGAAGTTAATGGGCTTTTCAAGAGGCAGAATCCACGCAAAGCAGCCGGGCCGGACTCTGTCTCTCCAGCCACCCTCAGGCACTGCGCTGACCAGCTGTCTCCGGTGTTCACCAACATCTTTAACACCTCCCTGGAGACATGCCATGTACCAGCCTGTCTCAAGTCCTCCACCATCATCGCTGTGCCCAAAAAGCTAAGGCCAACAGGACTAAATGATTACAGACCGGTCGCCCTTACATCTGTGGTAATGAAGTCTTTTGAGCGCCTGCTCCTGGCACACCTCAAAGCCATCACAGACCCTCTCCTGGACCCCCTTCAGTTTGCCTACAGAGCCAACAGGTCTGTGGACGACGCAGTTAACATGGCCCTCCACTTCACCCTACAGCATGTGGACGCCCCAGCATCCTACGCCAGGATCCTGTTTGTGGACTTCAGCTCTGCCTTCAACACCATCATCCCTGCCCTGCTTCAGGACAAGCTCTTCCAGCTGAACGTGCCCTACTCCACCTGCAGGTGGATCACAGACTTCCTCTCTGACAGGAAGCAGTGCGTTAAGCCGGGAACAGAAGTCTCTGACTCCAGGTCCATCAGCACGGGAACTCCTCAGGGCTGCGTCCTTTGCCCACTGCTCTTCTCCCTGTATACCAACAGCTGCGCCTCCAATCATCTGTCCGTCAAACTCTTGAAGTTTGTCGGACGACACCACCCTCATTGGGCTGATCTCTGGTGGGGATGAGTCTGACTATAGGTGGGAAGCTGACAACCTGGTGACCTGGTGTAGCCAGAACAACTTAGAGCTAAATGCTCTAAGGACAGTTGAGATGGTTGTGGACTTCAGGAAGAATACAGCCCCACTCACCGCCATCACCCTGTTAGACTCCGCAGTCAAAATTGTGGAGTCCTTCCGCTTCCTGGGCACTATTCTCTGCCGGGACCTCAAGTGGGAACTGAACATCAGCTCCCTCGCCAAGAGAGCTCAACAGAGGATGTACTTTCGACGGCAGCTGAAGAAATGCAACCTGCCAAAGACAATGATGGTGCAATTCTATACAGCGATCATTGAATCCATCCTCACCTCCTCCATAACCGTCTGGTACGCTGCTGCCACTGCCAAGGACAAGAGCAGACTGCAGCGTATCATGCACACTGCTGAGAAGGTAATTGCCTGCAATCTACC
>NW_027423005.1:1352500-1355000 GCF_048934315.1 Petromyzon marinus
TGCAGTCAAAAAAAAATTGATATTTTTCACGGATAGACCCCGTGAAACGCTAGAAATTGGCGGGGATGTGTCTCTTGTGGCTCACGGGGCTGTTCGGGTCACACAGAAATCCCTGGGAATGGGAAAACGGGTCATTTTCGTGTTGCCACATTGCGTACGAACCGCATGAAACTTCCAGAGGCATTTGCAGCAGGAATGCATGTGCACTCAAAAACTTCTATATGTTTTACGGATAGACCCCGTGAAACGCTAGAAATTGGCGGGGATGTGTCTCTTGTGGCTCACGGGGCTGTTAGGGTGGCACAGAACTCCCTCGGAATGGGAAAAGGGGTCATTTTCGTGTTGCCACATTGCATAGGAACGCCATGAAACTTCCAGAGGCATTTGCAGCAGAAAGGCACGTGCACTCAAAAATTTTAATATTTTTCACGCATAGACCCCGTCAAACGCTAGAAGTTGGCGGGGATGTCTCTCTTGTGGCTCACGGGGCTGTTAGGGTCGCACAGAAATGCCTCGGAATGGGAAAACGGGTCATTTTTGTGTGGCCACATTGCATAGGAACGGCATGAAACTTCCAGAGGCATTTGCAGCAGGAATGCATGTGCACTCAAAAACGTCTATATTTTTCACGGATAGACCCCGTGAAACGCTATAAATTGGCGGGGATGTCTCTCTTGTGGCTCACGGGCGCTGTTAGTTAGGGTCGCACAGAAATCCCTCGGAATGGGAAAAGGGGTCATTTTCGTGTTGCCACATTGCGTACGAACGGCATGAAACTTCCAGAGGCATCTGCAGCAGAAATGCATGTGCACTCAAAAACGTCTATATTTTTCACGGATAGACCCCGTGAAACGCTAGAAATTGGCGGGGATGTGTCTCTTGTGGCTCACGGGGCTGTTAGGGTCGCACAGAAATCCCTCGGAATGGGAAAACGGGTCATTTTCGTGTTGCCACAATTGGCATACGAACGGCATGAAACTTCCAGAGGCATTTGCAGCAGAAATGCATGTGCACTCAAAAACGTGAATATTTTTTCACGGATAGACCCCGTCAAACGCTCGAATTTGGCGGGGATGTTTCTCTTGTGGGTCACGGGGCTGTTCGGCTCGCACAGAACTCCCTTGGTCCACCTGATTCGTGCATACAGGCAGCAACTAAAACTCTGTAAACCTGCTGTGAGGACATCTAAACAGTGGACCAGTGAGGCTGTGGAAGATTTGCGGGCGTGCTTAGACTGTACTGACTGGGATATGTTCACGACTGCTACCAATAGTCTGGATGAACTCACAGAGGCTGTGTACATCAGCTTCTGTGAGGACTGCTGTATCCCAACACGTACCAGGGTGAACTTTAACAACAACAAGCCCTGGTTCTCAGCAAAGCTCAAAAGGTTGAGGTTGGAGAAGGAGGAAGCGTTTAGGAGTGGGGATAGAGACAGATTCAAGGAGTCGAAGAACAGGTTTAGCAAAGCGGTGAGAGAGGCTAAACGACTGTACTCAGAGACACTAAAACACCAGTTCTCTACTAACGACGCTGCTTCTGTCTGCCAAAGGGCTCAGGCACATCACCAACTACAAACCCAGAGCGCCCCACACCACTAACGACTCCCGCCTAGCCAACGACCTGAACGAGTTCTACCGTAGATTTGAAAGACAATTGGACTGTCCTGAACCACCCCTTCCCACCCAAGAGGCCCCATCCCCCACCCATACTACAGAAACGACTCTCTCCTTTCAGGAGGGAGAAGTTAATGGGCTTTTCAAGAGGCAGAATCCACGCAAAGCAGCCGGGCCGGACTCTGTCTCTCCAGCCACCCTCAGGCACTGCGCTGACCAGCTGTCTCCGGTGTTCACCAACATCTTTAACACCTCCCTGGAGACATGCCATGTACCAGCCTGTCTCAAGTCCTCCACCATCATCGCTGTGCCCAAAAAGCTAAGGCCAACAGGACTAAATGATTACAGACCGGTCGCCCTTACATCTGTGGTAATGAAGTCTTTTGAGCGCCTGCTCCTGGCACACCTCAAAGCCATCACAGACCCTCTCCTGGACCCCCTTCAGTTTGCCTACAGAGCCAACAGGTCTGTGGACGACGCAGTTAACATGGCCCTCCACTTCACCCTACAGCATGTGGACGCCCCAGCATCCTACGCCAGGATCCTGTTTGTGGACTTCAGCTCTGCCTTCAACACCATCATCCCTGCCCTGCTTCAGGACAAGCTCTTCCAGCTGAACGTGCCCTACTCCACCTGCAGGTGGATCACAGACTTCCTCTCTGACAGGAAGCAGTGCGTTAAGCCGGGAACAGAAGTCTCTGACTCCAGGTCCATCAGCACGGGAACTCCTCAGGGCTGCGTCCTTTGCCCACTGCTCTTCTCCCTGTATACCAACAGCTGCGCCTCCAATCATCTGTCCGTCAAACTCTTGAAGTTTGTCGGACGACACCACCCTCATTGGGCTGATCTCTGGTGGGGATGAGTCTGACTATAGGTGGGAAGCT
>NW_027423005.1:1360000-1362500 GCF_048934315.1 Petromyzon marinus
TGACATCTTAAAACAAAACTATTATTTGTTTCGGAGGTTGTCTATGACTGTTCATAGACCGCATAATTTCCACAGAACATTCTCAGAATATCAAGAGAGAAAAGCAGCGTTCTGCGGGAAATCATCTTGGCCAGTGATGTCGTTCTGGGTTTGGTCAGGCCCAGGGAGGTAAGTACCTCGTTATTCTCAAGGGGCCACTTTCCTCTTGCCCCAACCGGGAATCCAAAGAATGTGACCTTGCTAGCCTTCGTCAGCACTTTGACTTGATCACCAAGAGGGGTATAGTACGAAACTTTGTGCGAGGCAGCATCTGACAAGGTATTCTTTGAAAGCTCAAAACGGACGGTGACATCGATCACAACCGCCTCCTCATCTTTTGCAAACACGAGGTCAGGCTTTCTCATCTCTCCCGTCTCGGATATGAACCGTGGCTCTTTGTATACAGACCAGCCCAATCTAGCCGCTTCGTCTGCCAGAATGTTACTGATCTTGTTGTGTCGCGCAATTCTTGCTTTCTGTACTGCAGGACATTGACCGAGAATGTGCGAAAGGGACTCGAGTCTGGCAGAGCATTTCCTGCAGGAACGTAAGGCCCCATCTCTGCCTCTGTTCAAGCTTTCTCTTGTTGGGTAAATATTTGCCCTTAGTTGTAGTGCTGCGATAAAGAAGCATTGTTTAAAGCCGCACCATGGCCTCAACCAAGCATTACTGATTCTATCATGCGCAAAGTTTACAATGCCCCTTCCTTGAACCGGCTTTTCGCACCATCTCTGAAATTCATGCTCCCTCCAATCGCAGGGTCTCGGATATACAGGTTCTTTTGACACCGAGTCCCTGAGAACGAATGTTGGGATTGCATCACTGTCACCCCCTGCTCGTACCCACAAATTACGGTATTCTTCCTCCATACCATGCGAGGACACAATATTACGGGTGATAGCATCGGACGAGTTTGCTATACGTTGCAGCCTTCTAACTTGAACCGAAGGGATTGTTTTTTCCAGTTTCAAGATGGCAAGGCCTCCGTCTCGGGCTCTGGCATATAACAGTCCATCACAAGTTGAAGCGGGAAGGTGGAGCCATCCTTTTACCGCCTTTCTAATCTCTTGGTCCAACCCACGGAGAGTTGATTGCTTGCAGTCCGAGTGGTCTGCAGGATATAACAATCTGGGTAGGGCATAGGCATTGAGTAGTTCAACCTTCTGAGTTGGCTTCAGAGGCGCCTCATCGATTTTCGAGATCCATGTCTTTAGCTGACAATGTAGATCAGGCTGTATAGTGCCAGTCCAAGGGCCAATTTTCAGACCAAGGTATTTCGTTGATTCATCAGGTTGGATCATATGGACATCTTTATTTTTGATAGTCCATGGGTCGCAGTTGTTCACCGTATATGAATCTTTGGTTGGGCTTATCATGAAGCCCTGGCACTTTCTGGCCTGAACCTCCAATCCCGATAGCCCACAAAATGATTCCAAGATCGCTAGATTGGCGGCCATACCAACCCAAGATTCGCTCACCAACACCAAATCATCAGCAAACGCAAGAGCTGTCACGTGGTCGGTATCAATGGAGTACCCAACTCCGTGTGACTCTAGGGTGCATATCAAAGGGTCCATGGCAAGATTGAAGAGCAGGGGTGACATGGGGTCACCCTGTTTGACACCAACACGTATGCTAATTTCTCGAGTCGACTCGCCATTGCTTTTGAACGAGGTCGTACACCGATCGTAGGCGTTCTGGATGATGCCCACCACGTGTTCATCTACTTTCTTGTGCCTTAACACCCATAAAATATGAGCATGCGAAACCGAGTCAAAAGCTTTCGCTATGTCGATGAACATGACAGCCAACGGCCTGTGCAATTTCTTAGCGTGTCTCATAAGGTCCTGTAGCACCTTAAGATTTTCAGAGCAGCCAGATGCCGCTATAAAACCACGCTGCCTTGGGTTTAAGGGACAAGCACGAGCAAGACGTGCAGTCATTATTCTGGAAAATAATCTCAGAATCATTGAACCAATCGTTATTGGTCTCCAGTTCCCCAATTCTTTCAGCTTTTCATCATCCATAACCTTAGGAATAAGAATCGTCCTATTCTTTTTCAACTCTTTGGGAATAATTCCTGTAATCATCCATGCATTAAATAGGGCTGTCAGTGTCCGACCCTCGGGGTCGGCAGCACAGATTGCAGCCCTTGTTAGGCCATCTGGCCCAGCTGCTGACGTTGGTTTAATGGCCCCTATGGCAGTCTGAACTTCCTCCACCGAAATTAGGGGCTCAAAGTATTCGTTATTTGCAACACCTGATGACTTAAATTGGCCCAGGCCATTGAATGGCAACACCTTCTCCCATTTTTCGCAGTAAAAACGATATACATCTGCGTTCGGGATTCGGCATTCATGACGTTCAGTGCCATCCAGGACTAAGGACGCAAGAAGAGAGCGGTTCTTAAAGAAGAGCTTCTGGTGCTTCATGAAGCTTCCTCGTTTTTCCGCTCTCTTCT
>NW_027423005.1:1382500-1385000 GCF_048934315.1 Petromyzon marinus
GCATACGAACCGCATGAAACTTCCAGAGGCATTTGCAGCAGGAATGCATGTGCACTCAAAAAAGTGAATATTTCTCACGGATAGACCCCGTGATACGCTAGAAATTGGCGGGGATGTCTCTCTTGTGGCTCACGGGGCTGTTAGGGTGGCACAGAAATCCCTCGGAATGGGAAAACGGGTCATTTTCGTGTCGCCACATTGCATGCGAACCGCATGCAACTTCCAGAGGCATTTGCAGCAGAAATGCATGTGCAGTCAAAAAAAAATTGATATTTTTCACGGATAGACCCCGTGAAACGCTAGAAATTGGCGGGGATGTGTCTCTTGTGGCTCACGGGGCTGTTCGGGTCGCACAGAAATCCCTGGGAATGGGAAAACGGGTCATTTTCGTGTTGCCACATTGCGTACGAACCGCATGAAACTTCCAGAGGCATTTGCAGCAGGAATGCATGTGCACTCAAAAACTTCTATATGTTTCACGGATAGACCCCGTGAAACGCTAGAAATTGGCGGGGATGTGTCTCTTGTGGCTCACGGGGCTGTTAGGGTGGCACAGAACTCCCTCGGAATGGGAAAAGGGGTCATTTTCGTGTTGCCACATTGCATAGGAACGCCATGAAACTTCCAGAGGCATTTGCAGCAGAAAGGCACGTGCACTCAAAAATTTTAATATTTTTCACGCATAGACCCCGTCAAACGCTAGAAGTTGGCGGGGATGTCTCTCTTGTGGCTCACGGGGCTGTTAGGGTCGCACAGAAATGCCTCGGAATGGGAAAACGGGTCATTTTTGTGTGGCCACATTGCATAGGAACGGCATGAAACTTCCAGAGGCATTTGCAGCAGGAATGCATGTGCACTCAAAAACGTCTATATTTTTCACGGATAGACCCCGTGAAACGCTATAAATTGGCGGGGATGTCTCTCTTGTGGCTCACGGGCGCTGTTAGTTAGGGTCGCACAGAAATCCCTCGGAATGGGAAAAGGGGTCATTTTCGTGTTGCCACATTGCGTACGAACGGCATGAAACTTCCAGAGGCATCTGCAGCAGAAATGCATGTGCACTCAAAAACGTCTATATTTTTCACGGATAGACCCCGTGAAACGCTAGAAATTGGCGGGGATGTGTCTCTTGTGGCTCACGGGGCTGTTAGGGTCGCACAGAAATCCCTCGGAATGGGAAAACGGGTCATTTTCGTGTTGCCACAATTGGCATACGAACGGCATGAAACTTCCAGAGGCATTTGCAGCAGAAATGCATGTGCACTCAAAAACGTGAATATTTTTTCACGGATAGACCCCGTCAAACGCTCGAATTTGGCGGGGATGTTTCTCTTGTGGGTCACGGGGCTGTTCGGCTCGCACAGAACTCCCTTGGTCCACCTGATTCGTGCATACAGGCAGCAACTAAAACTCTGTAAACCTGCTGTGAGGACATCTAAACAGTGGACCAGTGAGGCTGTGGAAGATTTGCGGGCGTGCTTAGACTGTACTGACTGGGATATGTTCACGACTGCTACCAATAGTCTGGATGAACTCACAGAGGCTGTGTACATCAGCTTCTGTGAGGACTGCTGTATCCCAACACGTACCAGGGTGAACTTTAACAACAACAAGCCCTGGTTCTCAGCAAAGCTCAAAAGGTTGAGGTTGGAGAAGGAGGAAGCGTTTAGGAGTGGGGATAGAGACAGATTCAAGGAGTCGAAGAACAGGTTTAGCAAAGCGGTGAGAGAGGCTAAACGACTGTACTCAGAGACACTAAAACACCAGTTCTCTACTAACGACGCTGCTTCTGTCTGCCAAAGGGCTCAGGCACATCACCAACTACAAACCCAGAGCGCCCCACACCACTAACGACTCCCGCCTAGCCAACGACCTGAACGAGTTCTACCGTAGATTTGAAAGACAATTGGACTGTCCTGAACCACCCCTTCCCACCCAAGAGGCCCCATCCCCCACCCATACTACAGAAACGACTCTCTCCTTTCAGGAGGGAGAAGTTAATGGGCTTTTCAAGAGGCAGAATCCACGCAAAGCAGCCGGGCCGGACTCTGTCTCTCCAGCCACCCTCAGGCACTGCGCTGACCAGCTGTCTCCGGTGTTCACCAACATCTTTAACACCTCCCTGGAGACATGCCATGTACCAGCCTGTCTCAAGTCCTCCACCATCATCGCTGTGCCCAAAAAGCTAAGGCCAACAGGACTAAATGATTACAGACCGGTCGCCCTTACATCTGTGGTAATGAAGTCTTTTGAGCGCCTGCTCCTGGCACACCTCAAAGCCATCACAGACCCTCTCCTGGACCCCCTTCAGTTTGCCTACAGAGCCAACAGGTCTGTGGACGACGCAGTTAACATGGCCCTCCACTTCACCCTACAGCATGTGGACGCCCCAGCATCCTACGCCAGGATCCTGTTTGTGGACTTCAGCTCTGCCTTCAACACCATCATCCCTGCCCTGCTTCAGGACAAGCTCTTCCAGCTGAACGTGCCCTACTCCACC
>NW_027423005.1:1390000-1392500 GCF_048934315.1 Petromyzon marinus
CACCTTGGAAAATAACAAAACCATCTTGAAAAAAGCTTATTTTTAATCTTCTTTGTAGGCAGAAAATAGTAAGGCAAAAATAAAGTCCCCTCTAAGCTCTAAAGTAACAAATACGACGTGTAAAAAAAAAAAAAACTAACAATAAAAAAAAGAACCAAGACTCCGTCTTGGAAAATAACAATCTAAATTGTGGAAAATAGTAAAATGAAATAAAAACCGACTTCACCTTCGAAAATAACAAAATCAATCTAAAACAAATGACATCTTAAAACAAAACTATTATTTGTTTCGGAGGTTGTCTATGACTGTTCATAGACCGCATAATTTCCACAGAACATTCTCAGAATATCAAGAGAGAAAAGCAGCGTTCTGCGGGAAATCATCTTGGCCAGTGATGTCGTTCTGGGTTTGGTCAGGCCCAGGGAGGTAAGTACCTCGTTATTCTCAAGGGGCCACTTTCCTCTTGCCCCAACCGGGAATCCAAAGAATGTGACCTTGCTAGCCTTCGTCAGCACTTTGACTTGATCACCAAGAGGGGTATAGTACGAAACTTTGTGCGAGGCAGCATCTGACAAGGTATTCTTTGAAAGCTCAAAACGGACGGTGACATCGATCACAACCGCCTCCTCATCTTTTGCAAACACGAGGTCAGGCTTTCTCATCTCTCCCGTCTCGGATATGAACCGTGGCTCTTTGTATACAGACCAGCCCAATCTAGCCGCTTCGTCTGCCAGAATGTTACTGATCTTGTTATGTCGCGCAATTCTTGCTTTCTGTACTGCAGGACATTGACCGAGAATGTGCGAAAGGGACTCGAGTCTGGCAGAGCATTTCCTGCAGGAACGTAAGGCCCCATCTCTGCCTCTGTTCAAGCTTTCTCTTGTTGGGTAAATATTTGCCCTTAGTTGTAGTGCTGCGATAAAGAAGCATTGTTTAAAGCCGCACCATGGCCTCAACCAAGCATTACTGATTCTATCATGCGCAAAGTTTACAATGCCCCTTCCTTGAACCGGCTTTTCGCACCATCTCTGAAATTCATGCTCCCTCCAATCGCAGGGTCTCGGATATACAGGTTCTTTTGACACCGAGTCCCTGAGAACGAATGTTGGGATTGCATCACTGTCACCCCCTGCTCGTACCCACAAATTACGGTATTCTTCCTCCATACCCTGCGAGGACACAATATTACGGGTGATAGCATCGGACGAGTTTGCTATACGTTGCAGCCTTCTAACTTGAACCGAAGGGATTGTTTTTTCCAGTTTCAAGATGGCAAGGCCTCCGTCTCGGGCTCTGGCATATAACAGTCCATCACAAGTTGAAGCGGGAAGGTGGAGCCATCCTTTTACCGCCTTTCTAATCTCTTGGTCCAACCCACGGAGAGTTGATTGCTTGCAGTCCGAGTGGTCTGCAGGATATAACAATCTGGGTAGGGCATAGGCATTGAGTAGTTCAACCTTCTGAGTTGGCTTCAGAGGCGCCTCATCGATTTTCGAGATCCATGTCTTTAGCTGACAATGTAGATCAGGCTGTATAGTGCCAGTCCAAGGGCCAATTTTCAGACCAAGGTATTTCGTTGATTCATCAGGTTGGATCATATGGACATCTTTATTTTTGATAGTCCATGGGTCGCAGTTGTTCACCGTATATGAATCTTTGGTTGGGCTTATCATGAAGCCCTGGCACTTTCTGGCCTGAACCTCCAATCCCGATAGCCCACAAAATGATTCCAAGATCGCTAGATTGGCGGCCATACCAACCCAAGATTCGCTCACCAACACCAAATCATCAGCAAACGCAAGAGCTGTCACGTGGTCGGTATCAATGGAGTACCCAACTCCGTGTGACTCTAGGGTGCATATCAAAGGGTCCATGGCAAGATTGAAGAGCAGGGGTGACATGGGGTCACCCTGTTTGACACCAACACGTATGCTAATTTCTCGAGTCGACTCGCCATTGCTTTTGAACGAGGTCGTACACCGATCGTAGGCGTTCTGGATGATGCCCACCACGTGTTCATCTACTTTCTTGTGCCTTAACACCCATAAAATATGAGCATGCGAAACCGAGTCAAAAGCTTTCGCTATGTCGATAAACATGACAGCCAACGGCCTGTGCAATTTCTTAGCATGTCTCATAAGGTCCTGTAGCACCTTAAGATTTTCAGAGCAGCCAGATGCCGCTATAAAACCACGCTGCGTTGGGTTTAAGGGACAAGCACGAGCAAGACGTGCAGTCATTATTCTGGAAAATAATCTCAGAATCATTGAACCGATCGTTATTGGTCTCCAGTTCCCCAATTCTTTCAGCTTTTCATCGTCCATAACCTTAGGAATAAGAATCGTCCTATTCTTTTTCAACTCTTTGGGAATAATTCCTGTAATCATCCATGCATTAAATAGGGCTGTCAGTGTCCGACCCTCGGGGTCGGCAGCACAGATTGCAGCCCTTGTTAGGCCATCTGGCCCAGCTGCTGACGTTGGTTTAATGGCCCGTATGG
>NW_027423005.1:1432500-1435000 GCF_048934315.1 Petromyzon marinus
TATTGTTCTATGATTCCCTGTTATCCATGAATTGTTTTCTGTTTGAGATTGGCAGTATACCAACCCCCGACCATCTGTTGTTTGATATAGTTTATTTGACCATTTGTTCTGATTTAAAGATTTCGAAGGAAATTTGGAGCCTGCAATGATATGGGCCTGTTTTAACGTTGCAATAGTGTATGATTGTTGTGATAATGCTCTTATTGCTAGATCATCTGAAGTTATCATTTTGTTGTGTCTGCTTATTATAGATAGTGCAACTGAGTCGCATAAATTTCTTGTGCCCATTCCTCCGTTGGATACTGATGTATAAAAGAAACTGTCGGGCGTATCGTGTGGCAACCTGAGCAGAAGCTTTACTCTTTTCCTAATTTCAGAATCAAGTGACATCAATAAACCCTTGGTAACTTTTCCGAGGACCAATTGATGAATAATACGAGGTATCAAATTGTTATTGATTAAATATACTTTCTTTTCTGGCTTTAACGGTGCTCTGGTCAGTTTGTTTAACATTGCTGCGAGCAGGTTACAGCTTATAGATCGTTTTCCCCTTGGGTCAAATTCAATGCCTAGATATTTGAATCCCTTTACATATGATACCGGATTAATGGGTTCGTTATTTATAAAGTACGATGATGTCGTTGCAACACTAAATGTCTTCTGTTTGCCGTACTTGATAAATCTTAACGAATTGCATTTGTTTATATTTATTTTCAAGTGTCTGTCATCGAGGAATTTAGTAGTTATATCCAAGAGTTTATTCATGCCACATTCCGTTTCTGCAAATAGGATAAGGTCGTCTGCAAACATCATTGAATTTACTTTCTGATTTCCTACATTAACTCCTATATATGTCGGCAAGTTATCCAATAGTTCATCCATAATCATGTTAAATAGTAGCGGTGAAAGTGGATCACCTTGCTTTACGCCTCTTTTTAGATTTATGTTACGCATTGTTGTCGATCCAAATACAATATCAGTTAGATTACACTTATAGATGTTGGTCAAGTACGTTGTTGATTCCTTTGATAAGTTAAATCGCTTTAAGGCTCTAATAATCGATTCGTGGCTGACAGAATCGAATGCCTTACTGAGGTCTATTGACACTATTTGCGTGTTTTCGTGCTTTTGCCTGGCGTTGTGTATGATGAAGTGTAGTAATGCACTATTTTCGAAACATCCGTCTACCGGGAGGAATGCTTTCTGCCTGTAATTAAGCTTTAATTGCTGTCCTAGACGATAACTTAAAATTTTGTGTAATAGCCTAATTACAATTGATGAGATGGTTATGGGTCTCCAATTTGAGGGTTTTTCTAAATCCTCTTTAGTTTTAGGTATAAGTCTTGTTCTGTGTTGTTTCCATATTTGTGGTATATCCTGTAAATAAAGGATGATATTTAAGATATCTAGTAAATATTTTATTGGTAAAGTCCTAAGATCGCTAAGAATAATGTTGTCCTGTCCAGGTGACTTATCCTTCATAATTGCTAGGGTCTTAATCAACTCATCTAAGGTGATTGCTTTTACGATATCGATGCATGATTGGTCGTTTTTTAATTTAAAGGGTATATTATCTGGAGGAGAGTTTGACTCGAATAAAGTAACGAATGTTCCCCGTATGCTTTCTTCAGTTGGGTATATACTTGGCCCCGATCTATCTGAAGTAATCTCGTCTAATAGAGCTTTCTTGTTCGTATGGTATAAATATTGATACCTCCTGTATTTAGTTTGCTTTGATTGTCTTCGATGCCTATTCTCATCTTTCTCCTGTTGGTTTACACGATCTTTCCTATTAATTGGTTTACTTCGATTTAAAAACTTTTCTACATGAGAATTTAGTAGCAGTAACGCCTGATTGTGACTTAAATTCTCAATCTTTAGATCGGTAATTATGACCTGAAGATCCTCAGCTGCTGTCAGTGATTGTTCTTTTTCGGCCCTTATTGCTGGCTGATCTCCTTCAGAAGGTGTAGTTGTTATTTCCGATGTTGTCGGTAAAACTAAGTTAACAAGGCATTGATTTTCTACCTTATAGGTGGTTTCTTTCAATGTCCTTACCAATTCCTTATACTTGATATTTCTCCGCTTCCCTTTAATCGCTTCTAGCGTTCTGTGTGGCATAACTGAGTTCTGTATTAGTTGATTCATGTTTATGTCCTCATCATTCTGTTGGGCTTCTTTATGGGCCATAATTTCTACCTCTTCTTCTCCCCATCTAACTTTCCTTCCTGGTGCGTTTTGCTGTAGTCTAGCTTCATGTTCTGTCGGATGAGTTCGTCTAGTATGTACCCCTAAACCTGTTTTTGTAGTAAAACCTCTGCTACAATATGAACAACTAAATAGTGTTTCCTCAATTGTGGTGTTTATAGCACTAGTTTTACCTATTAAACTTTTGCAAGTTCTTCCGTAGTGCGACGCTATCTTGTGTATGCTATCTGCTGTGCGATTACAAATTCGACATTTATACGTTTTGTTTGCGTGCGGATGTACCCGTGTCATA
>NW_027423005.1:1442500-1445000 GCF_048934315.1 Petromyzon marinus
AACAACCTGCCGCCGGCACACCACTTCGTCCTCACATGAGGTTACCATTGTCCATACAATAGTGCAGGTGCGATGGAAATCTTTTCTCGTTTTGGTGCGTGCTACATTTTTACGGATAGACCCCGTGAAACGCTAGAAATTGGCGGGGATGTGTCTCTTGTGGCTCACGGGGCTGTTAGGGTGGCACAGAAATCCCTCGGAATGGGAAAACGGGTCATTTTCGTGTTGCCACATTGCATGCGAACGGCATGAAACTTCCAGAGGCATTTGCAGCAGGAATGAATGTGCAGTCAAAAAAGTGAATATTTTTCACGGATAGACCCCGTGAAACGCTAGAAATTGGCGGCGATGTCTCTCTTGTGGCTCACGGGGCTGTTAGGGTGGCACAGAAATCCCTCGGAATGGGAAAACGGGTCATTTTCGTGTCGCCACATTGCATGCGAACCGCATGAAACTTCCAGAGGCATTTGCAGCAGAAATGCATGTGCAGTCAAAAAATTGAATATTTTTCACGGATAGACCCCGTGAAACGCTAGAAATTGGCGGGGATGTGTCTCTTGTGGCTCACGGGGCTGTTAGGGTGGCACAGAAATCCCTCGGAATGGGAAAAAACGGGTCATTTTCGTGTCGCCACATTGCATGCGAACCGCATGAAACTTCCAGAGGCATTTGCAGCAGGAATGCATGTGCACTCAAAAAATGTGATATTTTTCACGGAGAGACCCCGTGAAACGCTAGAAGTGGGCGGGGATGTCTCTCTTGTGGCTCACGGGGCTGTTAGGGTGGCACAGAAATCCCTCGGAATGGGAAAACGGGTCATTTTCGTGTCGCCACATTGCATACGAACCGCATGAAACTTCCAGAGGCATTTGCAGCAGGAATGCATGTGCACTCAAAAAAGTGAATATTTCTCACGGATAGACCCCGTGATACGCTAGAAATTGGCGGGGATGTCTCTCTTGTGGCTCACGGGGCTGTTAGGGTGGCACAGAAATCCTTCGGAATGGGAAAACGGGTCATTTTCGTGTCGCCACATTGCATGCGAACCGCATGCAACTTCCAGAGGCATTTGCAGCAGAAATGCATGTGCAGTCAAAAAAAATTGATATTTTTCACGGATAGACCCCGTGAAACGCTAGAAATTGGCGGGGATGTGTCTCTTGTGGCTCACGGGGCTGTTCGGGTCGCACAGAAATCCCTGGGAATGGGAAAACGGGTCATTTTCGTGTTGCCACATTGCGTACGAACCGCATGAAACTTCCAGAGGCATTTGCAGCAGGAATGCATGTGCACTCAAAAACTTCTATATGTTTCACGGATAGACCCCGTGAAACGCTAGAAATTGACGGGGATGTGTCTCTTGTGGCTCACGGGGCTGTTAGGGTGGCACAGAACTCCCTCGGAATGGGAAAAGGGGTCATTTTCGTGTTGCCACATTGCATAGGAACGCCATGAAACTTCCAGAGGCATTTGCAGCAGAAAGGCACGTGCACTCAAAAATTTTAATATTTTTCACGCATAGACCCCGTCAAACGCTAGAAGTTGGCGGGGATGTCTCTCTTGTGGCTCACGGGGCTGTTAGGGTCGCACAGAAATGCCTCGGAATGGGAAAACGGGTCATTTTTGTGTGGCCACATTGCATAGGAACGGCATGAAACTTCCAGAGGCATTTGCAGCAGGAATGCATGTGCACTCAAAAAAGTGAATATTTCTCACGGATAGACCCCGTGAAACGCTAGAAGTGGGCGGGGATGTCTCTCTTGTGGCTCACGGGCGCTGTTAGTTAGGGTCGCACAGAAATCCCTCGGAATGGGAAAAGGGGTCATTTTCGTGTTGCCACATTGCGTACGAACGGCATGAAACTTCCAGAGGCATCTGCAGCAGAAATGCATGTGCACTCAAAAACGTCTATATTTTTCACGGATAGACCCCGTGAAACGCTAGAAATTGGCGGGGATGTGTCTCTTGTGGCTCACGGGGCTGTTAGGGTCGCACAGAAATCCCTCGGAATGGGAAAACGGGTCATTTTCGTGTTGCCACAATTGGCATACGAACGGCATGAAACTTCCAGAGGCATTTGCAGCAGAAATGCATGTGCACTCAAAAACGTGAATATTTTTTCACGGATAGACCCCGTCAAACGCTCGAATTTGGCGGGGATGTTTCTCTTGTGGGTCACGGGGCTGTTCGGCTCGCACAGAACTCCCTTGGTCCACCTGATTCGTGCATACAGGCAGCAACTAAAACTCTGTAAACCTGCTGTGAGGACATCTAAACAGTGGACCAGTGAGGCTGTGGAAGATTTGCGGGCGTGCTTAGACTGTACTGACTGGGATATGTTCACGACTGCTACCAATAGTCTGGATGAACTCACAGAGGCTGTGTACATCAGCTTCTGTGAGGACTGCTGTATCCCAACACGTACCAGGGTGAACTTTAACAACAACAAGCCCTGGTTCTCAGCAAAGCTCAAAAGGTTGAGGTTGGAGAAGGAGGAAGC
>NW_027423005.1:1467500-1470000 GCF_048934315.1 Petromyzon marinus
CCCCTTTCTCCTCCCACACACACACACGGCCAGCCACAGCCATCGTGCCCCGGCCACCTCACCGCACGCAGGGACTGGTACCAGGCAGGCCGCCTACGCCGGCGAGGCCTCGGGCCTGCGCTGCAGGCAACCGGCGGCACTCGCGTCAAGGGTTGGACCATCAGTCTCCAGATGAGGGAAAACGGGTCATTTTCGTGTTGCCACATTGCATGCGAACGGCATGAAACTTCCAGAGGCATTTGCAGCAGGAATGCATGTGCAGTCAAAAAAGTGAATATTTTTCACGGATAGACCCCGTGAAACGCTAGAAATTGGCGGCGATGTCTCTCTTGTGGCTCACGGGGCTGTTAGGGTGGCACAGAAATCCCTCGGAATGGGAAAACGGGTCATTTTCGTGTCGCCACATTGCATGCGAACCGCATGAAACTTCCAGAGGCATTTGCAGCAGAAATGCATGTGCAGTCAAAAAATTGAATATTTTTCACGGATAGACCCCGTGAAACGCTAGAAATTGGCGGGGATGTGTCTCTTGTGGCTCACGGGGCTGTTAGGGTGGCACAGAAATCCCTCGGAATGGGAAAAAACGGGTCATTTTCGTGTCGCCACATTGCATGCGAACCGCATGAAACTTCCAGAGGCATTTGCAGCAGGAATGCATGTGCACTCAAAAAATGTGATATTTTTCACGGAGAGACCCCGTGAAACGCTAGAAGTGGGCGGGGATGTCTCTCTTGTGGCTCACGGGGCTGTTAGGGTGGCACAGAAATCCCTCGGAATGGGAAAACGGGTCATTTTCGTGTCGCCACATTGCATACGAACCGCATGAACCTTCCAGAGGCATTTGCAGCAGGAATGCATGTGCACTCAAAAAAGTGAATATTTCTCACGGATAGACCCCGTGATACGCTAGAAATTGGCGGGGATGTCTCTCTTGTGGCTCACGGGGCTGTTAGGGTGGCACAGAAATCCCTCGGAATGGGAAAACGGGTCATTTTCGTGTCGCCACATTGCATGCGAACCGCATGCAACTTCCAGAGGCATTTGCAGCAGAAATGCATGTGCAGTCAAAAAAAATTGATATTTTTCACGGATAGACCCCGTGAAACGCTAGAAATTGGCGGGGATGTGTCTCTTGTGGCTCACGGGGCTGTTCGGGTCGCACAGAAATCCCTGGGAATGGGAAAACGGGTCATTTTCGTGTTGCCACATTGCGTACGAACCGCATGAAACTTCCAGAGGCATTTGCAGCAGGAATGCATGTGCACTCAAAAACTTCTATATGTTTCACGGATAGACCCCGTGAAACGCTAGAAATTGGCGGGGATGTGTCTCTTGTGGCTCACGGGGCTGTTAGGGTGGCACAGAACTCCCTCGGAATGAGAAAAGGGGTCATTTTCGTGTTGCCACATTGCATAGGAACGCCATGAAACTTCCAGAGGCATTTGCAGCAGAAAGGCACGTGCACTCAAAAATTTTAATATTTTTCACGCATAGACCCCGTCAAACGCTAGAAGTTGGCGGGGATGTCTCTCTTGTGGCTCACGGGGCTGTTAGGGTCGCACAGAAATGCCTCGGAATGGGAAAACGGGTCATTTTTGTGTGGCCACATTGCATAGGAACGGCATGAAACTTCCAGAGGCATTTGCAGCAGGAATGCATGTGTACTCAAAAACGTCTATATTTTTCACGGATAGACCCCGTGAAACGCTATAAATTGGCGGGGATGTCTCTCTTCTGGCTCACGGGCGCTGTTAGTTAGGGTCGCACAGAAATCCCTCGGAATGGGAAAAGGGGTCATTTTCGTGTTGCCACATTGCGTACGAACGGCATGAAACTTCCAGAGGCATCTGCAGCAGAAATGCATGTGCACTCAAAAACGTCTATATTTTTCACGGATAGACCCCGTGAAACGCTAGAAATTGGCGGGGATGTGTCTCTTGTGGCTCACGGGGCTGTTAGGGTCGCACAGAAATCCCTCGGAATGGGAAAACGGGTCATTTTCGTGTTGCCACAATTGGCATACGAACGGCATGAAACTTCCAGAGGCATTTGCAGCAGAAATGCATGTGCACTCAAAAACGTGAATATTTTTTCACGGATAGACCCCGTCAAACGCTCGAATTTGGCGGGGATGTTTCTCTTGTGGGTCACGGGGCTGTTCGGCTCGCACAGAACTCCCTTGGTCCACCTGATTCGTGCATACAGGCAGCAACTAAAACTCTGTAAACCTGCTGTGAGGACATCTAAACAGTGGACCAGTGAGGCTGTGGAAGATTTGCGGGCGTGCTTAGACTGTACTGACTGGGATATGTTCACGACTGCTACCAATAGTCTGGATGAACTCACAGAGGCTGTGTACATCAGCTTCTGTGAGGACTGCTGTATCCCAACACGTACCAGGGTGAACTTTAACAACAACAAGCCCTGGTTCTCAGCAAAGCTCAAAAGGTTGAGGTTGGAGAAGGAGGAAGCGTTTAGGAGTGGGGATAGAGACAGATTC
>NW_027423005.1:1475000-1477500 GCF_048934315.1 Petromyzon marinus
TCTCTCGAACTGATGTAGTGCAAAAATAAAGAATTAAAATAACAAAGTCTAATCTATATAAGTGCTCTTGAATAAAGCTTCCTGTAAAAAAATAGCAAAAAAATACCAAGTCTTCGTCTTGGAAAATAACAAAATCTAAAAGAAAAGAAAAGTCTTCTTTGTGGAAAATAGTAAAATAAAAAAAACCAAGACTTCACCTTGGAAAATAACAAAATCTAATCTAAAACATCTTAAATAAAGCTTATTTGTAATCTTCTTTGTAGGCAGAAAATAGTAAGTTACAGGACTCTCGAACTGATGTAGTCCAAAAATAAAGAATTTAAATAACAAAGTCTAATCTATATAAGTGCTCTTGAATAAGCTTCGTGTAAAATTATAGCAATATAATAAAAATACCAAGTCTTCGTCTTGGAAAATAACAAAATCTAAAAGAAAGGTCTTCTTTATGGAAAATAGTAAAATAAGAATACCAAGACTTCACCTTGGAAAATAACAAAACCATCTTGAAAAAAGCTTATTTTTAATCTTCTTTGTAGGCAGAAAATAGTAAGGCGAAAATAAAGTCCCCTCTAAGCTCTAAAGTAACAAATACGACGTGTTAAAAAAAAACTAACAATAAAAAAAAGAACCAAGACTTCGTCTTGGAAAATAACAATCTAAATTGTGGAAAATAGTAAAATGAAATAAAAACCGACTTCACCTTCGAAAATAACAAAATCAATCTAAAACAAATGACATCTTAAAACAAAACTATTATTTGTTTCGGAGGTTGTCTATGACTGTTCATAGACCGCATAATTTCCACAGAACATTCTCAGAATATCAAGAGAGAAAAGCAGCGTTCTGCGGGAAATCATCTTGGCCAGTGATGTCGTTCTGGGTTTGGTCAGGCCCAGGGAGGTAAGTACCTCGTTATTCTCAAGGGGCCACTTTCCTCTTGCCCCAACCGGGAATCCAAAGAATGTGACCTTGCTAGCCTTCGTCAGCACTTTGACTTGATCACCAAGAGGGGTATAGTACGAAACTTTGTGCGAGGCAGCATCTGACAAGGTATTCTTTGAAAGCTCAAAACGGACGGTGACATCGATCACAACCGCCTCCTCATCTTTTGCAAACACGAGGTCAGGCTTTCTCATCTCTCCCGTCTCGGATATGAACCGTGGCTCTTTGTATACAGACCAGCCCAATCTAGCCGCTTCGTCTGCCAGAATGTTACTGATCTTGTTATGTCGCGCAATTCTTGCTTTCTGTACTGCAGGACATTGACCGAGAATGTGCGAAAGGGACTCGAGTCTGGCAGAGCATTTCCTGCAGGAACGTAAGGCCCCATCTCTGCCTCTGTTCAAGCTTTCTCTTGTTGGGTAAATATTTGCCCTTAGTTGTAGTGCTGCGATAAAGAAGCATTGTTTAAAGCCGCACCATGGCCTCAACCAAGCATTACTGATTCTATCATGCGCAAAGTTTACAATGCCCCTTCCTTGAACCGGCTTTTCGCACCATCTCTGAAATTCATGCTCCCTCCAATCGCAGGGTCTCGGATATACAGGTTCTTTTGACACCGAGTCCCTGAGAACGAATGTTGGGATTGCATCACTGTCACCCCCTGCTCGTACCCACAAATTACGGTATTCTTCCTCCATACCCTGCGAGGACACAATATTACGGGTGATAGCATCGGACGAGTTTGCTATACGTTGCAGCCTTCTAACTTGAACCGAAGGGATTGTTTTTTCCAGTTTCAAGATGGCAAGGCCTCCGTCTCGGGCTCTGGCATATAACAGTCCATCACAAGTTGAAGCGGGAAGGTGGAGCCATCCTTTTACCGCCTTTCTAATCTCTTGGTCCAACCCACGGAGAGTTGATTGCTTGCAGTCCGAGTGGTCTGCAGGATATAACAATCTGGGTAGGGCATAGGCATTGAGTAGTTCAACCTTCTGAGTTGGCTTCAGAGGCGCCTCATCGATTTTCGAGATCCATGTCTTTAGCTGACAATGTAGATCAGGCTGTATAGTGCCAGTCCAAGGGCCAATTTTCAGACCAAGGTATTTCGTTGATTCATCAGGTTGGATCATATGGACATCTTTATTTTTGATAGTCCATGGGTCGCAGTTGTTCACCGTATATGAATCTTTGGTTGGGCTTATCATGAAGCCCTGGCACTTTCTGGCCTGAACCTCCAATCCCGATAGCCCACAAAATGATTCCAAGATCGCTAGATTGGCGGCCATACCAACCCAAGATTCGCTCACCAACACCAAATCATCAGCAAACGCAAGAGCTGTCACGTGGTCTGTATCAATGGAGTACCCAACTCCGTGTGACTCTAGGGTGCATATCAAAGGGTCCATGGCAAGATTGAAGAGCAGGGGTGACATGGGGTCACCCTGTTTGACACCAACACGTATGCTAATTTCTCGAGTCGACTCGCCATTGCTTTTGAACGAGGTCGTACACCGATCGTAGGCGTTCTGGATGATGCCCACCACGTGTTCATCTACTT
>NW_027423005.1:1517500-1522500 GCF_048934315.1 Petromyzon marinus
AAAGCTTATTTTTAATCTTCTTTGAAGGCAGAAAATAGTAAGGTAAAAATAAAGTCCTCTCTATGCTCTGAAGTAACATATAAAAAAAAACTAGCAATAAAAAAAATACCAAGTCTTCGTCTTGGAAAATAACAAAATCTAAAAGAAAAATCTTCTTTGTGGAAAATAGTAAAATAAAAAAACCAAGTCTTCACCTTGGAAAATAACAAAATCTAATCTAAAACATCTTAAATAAAGCTTGTCTGTAGTCTTCTTTGTAGGCAGAAAATAGTACGTTACAGGACTCT
The DNA here is from genome assembly GCF_048934315.1 of Petromyzon marinus. Lineage (NCBI taxonomy): Eukaryota > Metazoa > Chordata > Hyperoartia > Petromyzontiformes > Petromyzontidae > Petromyzon > Petromyzon marinus. The sequence goes on from NW_027423005.1 coordinate 1,517,788, forward strand.
CGAACTGATGTATTCCAAAAATAAAGAATTAAAATAACAAAGTCTAATCTATATAAGCGCTCTTGAATAAAGCAGTGTAAAAAAAATAGCAATATAAAAAAACCAAGTCTTCGTCTTGGAAAATAACAAAATCTAAAAGAAAAGAAAAGTCTTCTTTGTGGAAAATAGTAAAATAAAAAAACCAAGACTTCACCTTGGAAAATAACAAAATCTAATCTAAAACATCTTAAATAAAGCTGACTTTGTAGGCAGAAAATAGGAAGTTACAGGACTCTCGAACTGATGTAGTCCAAAAATAAAGAATTAAAATAACAAAGACCAATCTATATAAGTACTCTTGAATAGGCTTCGTGTAAAAAAAATAGCAATATAAAAAAACCAAGTCTTCATCTTGGAAAATAACAAAATCTAAAAGAAAAGAAAAGTCTTCTTTGTGGAAAATAGTAAAATAAAAAAACCAAGACTTCACCTTGGAAAATAACAAAATCTAATCTAAAACATCTTAAATAAAGCTGACTTTGTAGGCAGAAAATAGGAAGGTACAGGACTCTCGAACTGATGTAGTCCAAAAATAAAGAATTAAAATAACAAAGACCAATCTATATAAGTGCTCTTGAATAGGCTTCGTGTAAAAAAATAGCAATAAAAAAAATACCAAGTCTTCGTCTTGGAAAATAACAAAATCTAAAAGAAAAGTCTTCTTTGTGGAAAATAGTAAAATAAAAAAACCAAGACTTCACCTTGGAAAATAACAAAATCTAATCTAAAACATCTTAAATAAAGCTGGTTTGTAGTCTTCTCTCGAATTGATGTAGTGCAAAAAAAAAGAATTAAAATAACAAAGTCTAATCTATATAAGTGCTCTTGAATAAAGCTTCCTGTAAAAAAAATAGCAAAAAAATACCAAGTCTTCGTCTTGGAAAATAACAAAATCTAAAAGAAAAGAAAAGTCTTCTTTGTGGAAAATAGTAAAATAAAAAAACCAAGACTTCACCTTGGAAAATAACAAAATCTAATCTAAAACATCTTAAATAAAGCTTATTTGTAATCTTCTTTGTAGGCAGAAAATAGTAAGTTACAGGACTCTCGAACTGATGTAGTCCAAAAATAAAGAATTAAAATAACAAAGTCTAATCTATATAAGTGCTCTTGAATAAGCTTCGTGTAAAAAAATGGCAATATAATAAAAATACCAAGTCTTCGTCTTGGAAAATAACAAAATCTAAAAGAAAGGTCTTCTTTATGGAAAATAGTAAAATAAGAATACCAAGACTTCACCTTGGAAAATAACAAAACCATCTTGAAAAAAGCTTATTTTTAATCTTCTTTGTAGGCAGAAAATAGTAAGGCGAAAATAAAGTCCCCTCTAAGCTCTAAAGTAACAAATACGACGTGTTAAAAAAAAAAAAACTAACAATAAAAAAAAGAGCCAAGACTTCGTCTTGGAAAATAACAATCTAAATTGTGGAAAATAATAAAATGAAATAAAAACCGACTTCACCTTCGAAAATAACAAAATCAATCTAAAACAAATGACATCTTAAAACAAAACTATTATTTGTTTCGGAGGTTGTCTATGACTGTTCATAGACCGCATAATTTCCACAGAACATTCTCAGAATATCAAGAGAGAAAAGCAGCGTTCTGCGGGAAATCATCTTGGCCAGTGATGTCGTTCTGGGTTTGGTCAGGCCCAGGGAGGTAAGTACCTCGTTATTCTCAAGGGGCCACTTTCCTCTTGCCCCAACCGGGAATCCAAAGAATGTGACCTTGCTAGCCTTCGTCAGCACTTTGACTTGATCACCAAGAGGGGTATAGTACGAAACTTTGTGCGAGGCAGCATCTGACAAGGTATTCTTTGAAAGCTCAAAACGGACGGTGACATCGATCACAACCGCCTCCTCATCTTTTGCAAACACGAGGTCAGGCTTTCTCATCTCTCCCGTCTCGGATATGAACCGTGGCTCTTTGTATACAGACCAGCCCAATCTAGCCGCTTTGTCTGCCAGAATGTTACTGATCTTGTTATGTCGCGCAATTCTTGCTTTCTGTACTGCAGGACATTGACCGAGAATGTGCGAAAGGGACTCGAGTCTGGCAGAGCATTTCCTGCAGGAACGTAAGGCCCCATCTCTGCCTCTGTTCAAGCTTTCTCTTGTTGGGTAAATATTTGCCCTTAGTTGTAGTGCTGCGATAAAGAAGCATTGTTTAAAGCCGCACCATGGCCTCAACCAAGCATTACTGATTCTATCATGCGCAAAGTTTACAATGCCCCTTCCTTGAACCGGCTTTTCGCACCATCTCTGAAATTCATGCTCCCTCCAATCGCAGGGTCTCGGATATACAGGTTCTTTTGACACCGAGTCCCTGAGAACGAATGTTGGGATTGCATCACTGTCACCCCCTGCTCGTACCCACAAATTACGGTATTCTTCCTCCATACCCTGCGAGGACACAATATTACGGGTGATAGCATCGGACGAGTTTGCTATACGTTGCAGCCTTCTAACTTGAACCGAAGGGATTGTTTTTTCCAGTTTCAAGATGGCAAGGCCTCCGTCTCGGGCTCTGGCATATAACAGTCCATCACAAGTTGAAGCGGGAAGGTGGAGCCATCCTTTTACCGCCTTTCTAATCTCTTGGTCCAACCCACGGAGAGTTGATTGCTTGCAGTCCGAGTGGTCTGCAGGATATAACAATCTGGGTAGGGCATAGGCATTGAGTAGTTCAACCTTCTGAGTTGGCTTCAGAGGCGCCTCATCGATTTTCAAGATCCATGTCTTTAGCTGACAATGTAGATCAGGCTGTATAGTGCCAGTCCAAGGGCCAATTTTCAGACCAAGGTATTTCGTTGATTCATCAGGTTGGATCATATGGACATCTTTATTTTTGATAGTCCATGGGTCGCAGTTGTTCACCGTATATGAATCTTTGGTTGGGCTTATCATGAAGCCCTGGCACTTTCTGGCCTGAACCTCCAATCCCGATAGCCCACAAAATGATTCCAAGATCGCTAGATTGGCGGCCATACCAACCCAAGATTCGCTCACCAACACCAAATCATCAGCAAACGCAAGAGCTGTCACGTGGTCGGTATCAATGGAGTACCCAACTCCGTGTGACTCTAGGGTGCATATCAAAGGGTCCATGGCAAGATTGAAGAGCAGGGGTGACATGGGGTCACCCTGTTTGACACCAACACGTATGCTAATTTCTCGAGTCGACTCGCCATTGCTTTTGAACGAGGTCGTACACCGATCGTAGGCGTTCTGGATGATGCCCACCACGTGTTCATCTACTTTCTTGTGCCTTAACACCCATAAAATATGAGCATGCGAAACCGAGTCAAAAGCTTTCGCTATGTCGATGAACATGACAGCCAACGGCCTGTGCAATTTCTTAGCGTGTCTCATAAGGTCCTGTAGCACCTTAAGATTTTCAGAGCAGCCAGATGCCGCTATAAAACCACGCTGCCTTGGGTTTAAGGGACAAGCACGAGCAAGACGTGCAGTCATTATTCTGGAAAATAATCTCAGAATCATTGAACCAATCGTTATTGGTCTCCAGTTCCCCAATTCTTTCAGCTTTTCATCGTCCATAACCTTAGGAATAAGAATCGTCCTATTCTTTTTCAACTCTTTGGGAATAATTCCTGTAATCATCCATGCATTAAATAGGGCTGTCAGTGTCCGACCCTCGGGGTCGGCAGCACAGATTGCAGCCCTTGTTAGGCCATCTGGCCCAGCTGCTGACGTTGGTTTAATGGCCCGTATGGCAGTCTAAACTTCCTCCACCGAAATTAGGGGCTCAAAGTATTCGTTATTTGCAACACCTGATGACTTAAATTGGCCCAGGCCATTGAATGGCAACACCTTCTCCCATTTTTCGCAGTAAAAACGATATACATCTGCGTTCGGGATTCGGCATTCATGACGTTCAGTGCCATCCAGGACTAAGGACGCAAGAAGAGAGCGGTTCTTAAAGAAGAGCTTCTGGTGCTTCATGAAGCTTCCTCGTTTTTCCGCTCTCTTCTTCATCCAAGATCGTGTGGGTAATATCCTGGGTTTAATAATGTCGTTCTCGGGTTTTGAACGTTTACCTTTGTTTTTCACCAATCTCATCGGACAAAGCATCAATGCTGTGGCAGTTTCTACGAGGGCATCATGTTGGCCCTCGCCGTTAAGCCAAGCCTTTATTGCCTCCATTGCAGGCTTTTCCAGGGTCCCAGAATTCTCATTCGTAAGCCGCTCAGCTGCTTGAGCGAGTATGGATGAAGTCCCCGTTGTTACATTTGGTGGGGGAGACAATGTCTCAAGAGGCCTAGAAGAAAAATGTAAGCTGTCTGACATGGGGGCCCCTGTCTTTTTACTTAGGTCCCGTCTCTTGTCAGAGACTTGCTTGTTGGTCTTAGTCCCAAGCGCTTCAGCAATGATCTTATTGATATTCTTTTTCCCCTGAAACTGCAACTCTAGAAGGGCCAGCTGTTCTACTTCCTTCAAAGACCAGCAGCTACGGTGTACCCCTCTCTGCGAGGTACCCTTTATACCATCTTTAATCCTTTCCTCATTACGGGTGACTGGGTGAGCATGCCTCTTGTGCTGCGAAAGGCCACTTAGAGTCGCAAAGCGTGCCTGGCAACATTCACAGACCATTGGTAAGCTTTCCTCAGTTAACTTTATTCCCCCACATTTGGGGGCATGACAGGCAATCGAT
>NW_027423005.1:1530000-1532500 GCF_048934315.1 Petromyzon marinus
TGGGAAAAAACGGGTCATTTTCGTGTCGCCACATTGCATGCGAACCGCATGAAACTTCCAGAGGCATTTGCAGCAGGAATGCATGTGCACTCAAAAAATGTGATATTTTTCACGGAGAGACCCCGTGAAACGCTAGAAGTGGGCGGGGATGTCTCTCTTGTGGCTCACGGGGCTGTTAGGGTGGCACAGAAATCCCTCGGAATGGGAAAACGGGTCATTTTCGTGTCGCCACATTGCATACGAACCACATGAAACTTCCAGAGGCATTTGCAGCAGGAATGCATGTGCACTCAAAAAAGTGAATATTTCTCACGGATAGACCCCGTGATACGCTAGAAATTGGCGGGGATGTCTCTCTTGTGGCTCACGGGGCTGTTAGGGTGGCACAGAAATCCCTCGGAATGGGAAAACGGGTCATTTTCGTGTCGCCACATTGCATGCGAACCGCATGCAACTTCCAGAGGCATTTGCAGCAGAAATGCATGTGCAGTCAAAAAAAATTGATATTTTTCACGGATAGACCCCGTGAAACGCTAGAAATTGGCGGGGATGTGTCTCTTGTGGCTCACGGGGCTGTTCGGGTCGCACAGAAATCCCTGGGAATGGGAAAACGGGTCATTTTCGTGTTGCCACATTGCGTACGAACCGCATGAAACTTCCAGAGGCATTTGCAGCAGGAATGCATGTGCACTCAAAAACTTCTATATGTTTCACGGATAGACCCCGTGAAACGCTAGAAATTGGCGGGGATGTGTCTCTTGTGGCTCACGGGGCTGTTAGGGTGGCACAGAACTCCCTCGGAATGGGAAAAGGGGTCATTTTCGTGTTGCCACATTGCATAGGAACGCCATGAAACTTCCAGAGGCATTTGCAGCAGAAAGGCACGTGCACTCAAAAATTTTAATATTTTTCACGCATAGACCCCGTCAAACGCTAGAAGTTGGCGGGGATGTCTCTCTTGTGGCTCACGGGCGCTGTTAGTTAGGGTCGCACAGAAATCCCTCGGAATGGGAAAAGGGGTCATTTTCGTGTTGCCACATTGCGTACGAACGGCATGAAACTTCCAGAGGCATCTGCAGCAGAAATGCATGTGCACTCAAAAACGTCTATATTTTTCACGGATAGACCCCGTGAAACGCTAGAAATTGGCGGGGATGTGTCTCTTGTGGCTCACGGGGCTGTTAGGGTCGCACAGAAATCCCTCGGAATGGGAAAACGGGTCATTTTCGTGTTGCCACAATTGGCATACGAACGGCATGAAACTTCCAGAGGCATTTGCAGCAGAAATGCATGTGCACTCAAAAACGTGAATATTTTTTCACGGATAGACCCCGTCAAACGCTCGAATTTGGCGGGGATGTTTCTCTTGTGGGTCACGGGGCTGTTCGGCTCGCACAGAACTCCCTTGGTCCACCTGATTCGTGCATACAGGCAGCAACTAAAACTCTGTAAACCTGCTGTGAGGACATCTAAACAGTGGACCAGTGAGGCTGTGGAAGATTTGCGGGCGTGCTTAGACTGTACTGACTGGAATATGTTCACGACTGCTACCAATAGTCTGGATGAACTCACAGAGGCTGTGTACATCAGCTTCTGTGAGGACTGCTGTATCCCAACACGTACCAGGGTGAACTTTAACAACAACAAGCCCTGGTTCTCAGCAAAGCTCAAAAGGTTGAGGTTGGAGAAGGAGGAAGCGTTTAGGAGTGGGGATAGAGACAGATTCAAGGAGTCGAAGAACAGGTTTAGCAAAGCGGTGAGAGAGGCTAAACGACTGTACTCAGAGACACTAAAACACCAGTTCTCTACTAACGACGCTGCTTCTGTCTGCCAAAGGGCTCAGGCACATCACCAACTACAAACCCAGAGCGCCCCACACCACTAACGACTCCCGCCTAGCCAACGACCTGAACGAGTTCTACCGTAGATTTGAAAGACAATTGGACTGTCCTGAACCACCCCTTCCCACCCAAGAGGCCCCATCCCCCACCCATACTACAGAAACGACTCTCTCCTTTCAGGAGGGAGAAGTTAATGGGCTTTTCAAGAGCCAGAATCCACGCAAAGCAGCCGGGCCGGACTCTGTCTCTCCAGCCACCCTCAGGCACTGCGCTGACCAGCTGTCTCCGGTGTTCACCAACATCTTTAACACCTCCCTGGAGACATGCCATGTACCAGCCTGTCTCAAGTCCTCCACCATCATCGCTGTGCCCAAAAAGCTAAGGCCAAGAGGACTAAATGATTACAGACCGGTCGCCCTTACATCTGTGGTAATGAAGTCTTTTGAGCGCCTGCTCCTGGCACACCTCAAAGCCATCACAGACCCTCTCCTGGACCCCCTTCAGTTTGCCTACAGAGCCAACAGGTCTGTGGACGACGCAGTTAACATGGCCCTCCACTTCACCCTACAGCATGTGGACGCCCCAGCATCCTACGCCAGGATCCTGTTTGTGGACTTCAGCTCTGCCTTCAACACCATCATCCCTGCCCTGCTTCAGGA
>NW_027423005.1:1537500-1540000 GCF_048934315.1 Petromyzon marinus
GTCAGCACTTTGACTTGATCACCAAGAGGGGTATAGTACGAAACTTTGTGCGAGGCAGCATCTGACAAGGTATTCTTTGAAAGCTCAAAACGGACGGTGACATCGATCACAACCGCCTCCTCATCTTTTGCAAACACGAGGTCAGGCTTTCTCATCTCTCCCGTCTCGGATATGAACCGTGGCTCTTTGTATACAGACCAGCCCAATCTAGCCGCTTCGTCTGCCAGAATGTTACTGATCTTGTTATGTCGCGCAATTCTTGCTTTCTGTACTGCAGGACATTGACCGAGAATGTGCGAAAGGGACTCGAGTCTGGCAGAGCATTTCCTGCAGGAACGTAAGGCCCCATCTCTGCCTCTGTTCAAGCTTTCTCTTGTTGGGTAAATATTTGCCCTTAGTTGTAGTGCTGCGATAAAGAAGCATTGTTTAAAGCCGCACCATGGCCTCAACCAAGCATTACTGATTCTATCATGCGCAAAGTTTACAATGCCCCTTCCTTGAACCGGCTTTTCGCACCATCTCTGAAATTCATGCTCCCTCCAATCGCAGGGTCTCGGATATACAGGTTCTTTTGACACCGAGTCCCTGAGAACGAATGTTGGGATTGCATCACTGTCACCCCCTGCTCGTACCCACAAATTACGGTATTCTTCCTCCATACCCTGCGAGGACACAATATTACGGGTGATAGCATCGGACGAGTTTGCTATACGTTGCAGCCTTCTAACTTGAACCGAAGGGATTGTTTTTTCCAGTTTCAAGATGGCAAGGCCTCCGTCTCGGGCTCTGGCATATAACAGTCCATCACAAGTTGAAGCGGGAAGGTGGAGCCATCCTTTTACCGCCTTTCTAATCTCTTGGTCCAACCCACGGAGAGTTGATTGCTTGCAGTCCGAGTGGTCTGCAGGATATAACAATCTGGGTAGGGCATAGGCATTGAGTAGTTCAACCTTCTGAGTTGGCTTCAGAGGCGCCTCATCGATTTTCGAGATCCATGTCTTTAGCTGACAATGTAGATCAGGCTGTATAGTGCCAGTCCAAGGGCCAATTTTCAGACCAAGGTATTTCGTTGATTCATCAGGTTGGATCATATGGACATCTTTATTTTTGATAGTCCATGGGTCGCAGTTGTTCACCGTATATGAATCTTTGGTTGGGCTTATCATGAAGCCCTGGCACTTTCTGGCCTGAACCTCCAATCCCGATAGCCCACAAAATGATTCCAAGATCGCTAGATTGGCGGCCATACCAACCCAAGATTCGCTCACCAACACCAAATCATCAGCAAACGCAAGAGCTGTCACGTGGTCGGTATCAATGGAGTACCCAACTCCGTGTGACTCTAAGGTGCATATCAAAGGGTCCATGGCAAGATTGAAGAGCAGGGGTGACATGGGGTCACCCTGTTTGACACCAACACGTATGCTAATTTCTCGAGTCGACTCGCCATTGCTTTTGAACGAGGTCGTACACCGATCGTAGGCGTTCTGGATGATGCCCACCACGTGTTCATCTACTTTCTTGTGCCTTAACACCCATAAAATATGAGCATGCGAAACTGAGTCAAAAGCTTTCGCTATGTCGATAAACATGACAGCCAACGGCCTGTGCAATTTCTTAGCATGTCTCATAAGGTCCTGTAGCACCTTAAGATTTTCAGAGCAGCCAGATGCCGCTATAAAACCACGCTGCCTTGGGTTTAAGGGACAAGCACGAGCAAGACGTGCAGTCATTATTCTGGAAAATAATCTCAGAATCATTGAACCGATCGTTATTGGTCTCCAGTTCCCCAATTCTTTCAGCTTTTCATCGTCCATAACCTTAGGAATAAGAATCGTCCTATTCTTTTTCAACTCTTTGGGAATAATTCCTGTAATCATCCATGCATTAAATAGGGCTGTCAGTGTCCGACCCTCGGGGTCGGCAGCACAGATTGCAGCCCTTGTTAGGCCATCTGGCCCAGCTGCTGACGTTGGTTTAATGGCCCGTATGGCAGTCTGAACTTCCTCCACCGAAATTAGGGGCTCAAAGTATTCGTTATTTGCAACACCTGATGACTTAAATTGGCCCAGGCCATTGAATGGCAACACCTTCTCCCATTTTTCGCAGTAAAAACGATATACATCTGCGTTCGGGATTCGGCATTCATGACGTTCAGTGCCATCCAGGACTAAGGACGCAAGAAGAGAACGGTTCTTAAAGAAGAGCTTCTGGTGCTTCATGAAGCTTCCTCGTTTTTCCGCTCTCTTCTTCATCCAAGATCGTGTGGGTAATATCCTGGGTTTAATAATGTCGTTCTCGGGTTTTGAACGTTTGCCTTTGTTTTTCACCAATCTCATCGGACAAAGCATCAATGCTGTGGCAGTTTCTACGAGGGCATCATGTTGGCCCTCGCCGTTAAGCCAAGCCTTTATTGCCTCCATTGCAGGCTTTTCCAGGGTCCCAGAATTCTCATTCGTAAGCCGCTCAGCTGCTTGAGCGAGTATGGATGAAGTCCCCG
>NW_027423005.1:1547500-1550000 GCF_048934315.1 Petromyzon marinus
TGTGGCTCACGGGGCTGTTAGGGTGGCACAGAAATCCCTCGGAATGGGAAAACGGGTCATTTTCGTGTTGCCACATTGCATGCGAACGGCATGAAACTTCCAGAGGCATTTGCAGCAGGAATGCATGTGCAGTCAAAAAAGTGAATATTTTTCACGGATAGACCCCGTGAAACGCTAGAAATTGGCGGCGATGTCTCTCTTGTGGCTCACGGGGCTGTTAGGGTGGCACAGAAATCCCTCGGAATGGGAAAACGGGTCATTTTCGTGTCGCCACATTGCATGCGAACCGCATGAAACTTCCAGAGGCATTTGCAGCAGAAATGCATGTGCAGTCAAAAAATTGAATATTTGTCACGGATAGACCCCGTGAAACGCTAGAAATTGGCGGGGATGTGTCTCTTGTGGCTCACGGGGCTGTTAGGGTGGCACAGAAATCCCTCGGAATGGGAAAAAACGGGTCATTTTCGTGTCGCCACATTGCATGCGAACCGCATGAAACTTCCAGAGGCATTTGCAGCAGGAATGCATGTGCACTCAAAAAATGTGATATTTTTCACGGAGAGACCCCGTGAAACGCTAGAAGTGGGCGGGGATGTCTCTCTTGTGGCTCACGGGGCTGTTAGGGTGGCACAGAAATCCCTCGGAATGGGAAAACGGGTCATTTTCGTGTCGCCACATTGCATACGAACCGCATGAAACTTCCAGAGGCATTTGCAGCAGGAATGCATGTGCACTCAAAAAAGTGAATATTTCTCACGGATAGACCCCGTGATACGCTAGAAATTGGCGGGGATGTCTCTCTTGTGGCTCACGGGGCTGTTAGGGTGGCACAGAAATCCCTCGGAATGGGAAAACGGGTCATTTTCGTGTCGCCACATTGCATGCGAACCGCATGCAACTTCCAGAGGCATTTGCAGCAGAAATGCATGTGCAGTCAAAAAAAATTGATATTTTTCACGGATAGACCCCGTGAAACGCTAGAAATTGGCGGGGATGTGTCTCTTGTGGCTCACGGGGCTGTTCGGGTCGCACAGAAATCCCTGGGAATGGGAAAACGGGTCATTTTCGTGTTGCCACATTGCGTACGAACCGCATGAAACTTCCAGAGGCATTTGCAGCAGGAATGCATGTGCACTCAAAAACTTCTATATGTTTCACGGATAGACCCCGTGAAACGCTAGAAATTGGCGGGGATGTGTCTCTTGTGGCTCACGGGGCTGTTAGGGTGGCACAGAACTCCCTCGGAATGGGAAAAGGGGTCATTTTCGTGTTGCCACATTGCATAGGAACGCCATGAAACTTCCAGAGGCATTTGCAGCAGAAAGGCACGTGCACTCAAAAATTTTAATATTTTTCACGCATAGACCCCGTCAAACGCTAGAAGTTGGCGGGGATGTCTCTCTTGTGGCTCACGGGGCTGTTAGGGTCGCACAGAAATGCCTCGGAATGGGAAAACGGGTCATTTTTGTGTGGCCACATTGCATAGGAACGGCATGAAACTTCCAGAGGCATTTGCAGCAGGAATGCATGTGCACTCAAAAACGTCTATATTTTTCACGGATAGACCCCGTGAAACGCTATAAATTGGCGGGGATGTCTCTCTTGTGGCTCACGGGCGCTGTTAGTTAGGGTCGCACAGAAATCCCTCGGAATGGGAAAAGGGGTCATTTTCGTGTTGCCACATTGCGTACGAACGGCATGAAACTTCCAGAGGCATCTGCAGCAGAAATGCATGTGCACTCAAAAACGTCTATATTTTTCACGGATAGACCCCGTGAAACGCTAGAAATTGGCGGGGATGTGTCTCTTGTGGCTCACGGGGCTGTTAGGGTCGCACAGAAATCCCTCGGAATGGGAAAACGGGTCATTTTCGTGTTGCCACAATTGGCATACGAACGGCATGAAACTTCCAGAGGCATTTGCAGCAGAAATGCATGAGCACTCAAAAACGTGAATATTTTTTCACGGATAGACCCCGTCAAACGCTCGAATTTGGCGGGGATGTTTCTCTTGTGGGTCACGGGGCTGTTCGGCTCGCACAGAACTCCCTTGGTCCACCTGATTCGTGCATACAGGCAGCAACTAAAACTCTGTAAACCTGCTGTGAGGACATCTAAACAGTGGACCAGTGAGGCTGTGGAAGATTTGCGGGCGTGCTTAGACTGTACTGACTGGGATATGTTCATGACTGCTACCAATAGTCTGGATGAACTCACAGAGGCTGTGACGTCCTACATCAGCTTCTGTGAGGACTGCTGTATCCCAACACGTACCAGGGTGAACTTTAACAACAACAAGCCCTGGTTCTCAGCAAAGCTCAAAAGGTTGAGGTTGGAGAAGGAGGAAGCGTTTAGGAGTGGGGATAGAGACAGATTCAAGGAGTCGAAGAACAGGTTTAGCAAAGCGGTGAGAGAGGCTAAACGACTGTACTCAGAGACACTAAAACACCAGTTCTCTACTAACGACGCTGCTTCTGTCTGCCAAAGGGCTCAGGCACATC
>NW_027423005.1:1560000-1562500 GCF_048934315.1 Petromyzon marinus
CGTGTTGCCACATTGCATGCGAACGGCATGAAACTTCCAGAGGCATTTGCAGCAGGAATGCATGTGCAGTCAAAAAAGTGAATATTTTTCACGGATAGACCCCGTGAAACGCTAGAAATTGGCGGCGATGTCTCTCTTGTGGCTCACGGGGCTGTTAGGGTGGCACAGAAATCCCTCGGAATGGGAAAACGGGTCATTTTCGTGTCGCCACATTGCATGCGAACCGCATGAAACTTCCAGAGGCATTTGCAGCAGAAATGCATGTGCAGTCAAAAAATTGAATATTTTTCACGGATAGACCCCGTGAAACGCTAGAAATTGGCGGGGATGTGTCTCTTGTGGCTCACGGGGCTGTTAGGGTGGCACAGAAATCCCTCGGAATGGGAAAAAACGGGTCATTTTCGTGTCGCCACATTGCATGCGAACCGCATGAAACTTCCAGAGGCATTTGCAGCAGGAATGCATGTGCACTCAAAAAATGTGATATTTTTCACGGAGAGACCCCGTGAAACGCTAGAAGTGGGCGGGGATGTCTCTCTTGTGGCTCACGGGGCTGTTAGGGTGGCACAGAAATCCCTCGGAATGGGAAAACGGGTCATTTTTGTGTCGCCACATTGCATACGAACCGCATGAAACTTCCAGAGGCATTTGCAGCAGGAATGCATGTGCACTCAAAAAAGTGAATATTTCTCACGGATAGACCCCGTGATACGCTAGAAATTGGCGGGGTTGTCTCTCTTGTGGCTCACGGGGCTGTTAGGGTGGCACAGAAATCCCTCGGAATGGGAAAACGGGTCATTTTCGTGTCGCCACATTGCATGCGAACCGCATGCAACTTCCAGAGGCATTTGCAGCAGAAATGCATGTGCAGTCAAAAAAAATTGATATTTTTCACGGATAGACCCCGTGAAACGCTAGAAATTGGCGGGGATGTGTCTCTTGTGGCTCACGGGGCTGTTCGGGTCGCACAGAAATCCCTGGGAATGGGAAAACGGGTCATTTTCGTGTTGCCACATTGCGTACGAACCGCATGAAACTTCCAGAGGCATTTGCAGCAGGAATGCATGTGCACTCAAAAACTTCTATATGTTTCACGGATAGACCCCGTGAAACGCTAGAAATTGGCGGGGATGTGTCTCTTGTGGCTCACGGGGCTGTTAGGGTGGCACAGAACTCCCTCGGAATGGGAAAAGGGGTCATTTTCGTGTTGCCACATTGCATAGGAACGCCATGAAACTTCCAGAGGCATTTGCAGCAGAAAGGCACGTGCACTCAAAAATTTTAATATTTTTCACGCATAGACCCCGTCAAACGCTAGAAGTTGGCGGGGATGTCTCTCTTGTGGCTCACGGGGCTGTTAGGGTCGCACAGAAATGCCTCGGAATGGGAAAACGGGTCATTTTTGTGTGGCCACATTGCATAGGAACGGCATGAAACTTCCAGAGGCATTTGCAGCAGGAATGCATGTGCACTCAAAAACGTCTATATTTTTCACGGATAGACCCCGTGAAACGCTATAAATTGGCGGGGATGTCTCTCTTGTGGCTCACGGGCGCTGTTAGTTAGGGTCGCACAGAAATCCCTCGGAATGGGAAAAGGGGTCATTTTCGTGTTGCCACATTGCGTACGAACGGCATGAAACTTCCAGAGGCATCTGCAGCAGAAATGCATGTGCACTCAAAAACGTCTATATTTTTCACGGATAGACCCCGTGAAACGCTAGAAATTGGCGGGGATGTGTCTCTTGTGGCTCACGGGGCTGTTAGGGTCGCACAGAAATCCCTCGGAATGGGAAAACGGGTCATTTTCGTGTTGCCACAATTGGCATACGAACGGCATGAAACTTCCAGAGGCATTTGCAGCAGAAATGCATGTGCACTCAAAAACGTGAATATTTTTTCACGGATAGACCCCGTCAAACGCTCGAATTTGGCGGGGATGTTTCTCTTGTGGGTCACGGGGCTGTTCGGCTCGCACAGAACTCCCTTGGTCCACCTGATTCGTGCATACAGGCAGCAACTAAAACTCTGTAAACCTGCTGTGAGGACATCTAAACAGTGGACCAGTGAGGCTGTGGAAGATTTGCGGGCGTGCTTAGACTGTACTGACTGGGATATGTTCACGACTGCTACCAATAGTCTGGATGAACTCACAGAGGCTGTGTACATCAGCTTCTGTGAGGACTGCTGTATCCCAACACGTACCAGGGTGAACTTTAACAACAACAAGCCCTGGTTCTCAGCAAAGCTCAAAAGGTTGAGGTTGGAGAAGGAGGAAGCGTTTAGGAGTGGGGATAGAGACAGATTCAAGGAGTCGAAGAACAGGTTTAGCAAAGCGGTGAGAGAGGCTAAACGACTGTACTCAGAGACACTAAAACACCAGTTCTCTACTAACGACGCTGCTTCTGTCTGCCAAAGGGCTCAGGCACATCACCAACTACAAACCCAGAGCGCCCCACACCACTAACGACTCCCGCCTAGCCAACGATCTGAACGAGTTC
>NW_027423006.1:0-210000 GCF_048934315.1 Petromyzon marinus
GACCGCCCGAGACCAACTCGGACCGCCCCGGACCGCCAGGCGACCGCTCCGGACCGCCCGGGACCACCCGGGACCGCCCCGGACCGCCCGGGACTGCCCGGGACCGCCCGCGACCGCCCGGGACCGCCCGGGACCGCCCGGGACCGCCCCGGACCGCCCGGGACCACCCGGGACCGCCCCGGACCGCCTCGGACCGCCCGGGACCGGCCGGGTCCGCCCGGGACCGCCCGGGACTGCCCCGGACCGCCAGGGACCGCCCGGGACCACCTCGGACCGCCCGGGACCGCCCCGGACCGCCCGGGACCGCCCCGGACCGCCCGGGACCGCCTGGGACCGCCCGGTACCGCCCGGTACCGCCCGGGCCCGCCCGGGACCGCACGGGACCGCCCGGGACCGCCCCGGACCGCCCGGGACCGCCCGGGACCGCCCGGGACCGCCCGGGACCGGCCGGGTCCGCCCGGGACTGCCCGGGACCGCCCCGGACCGCCCAGGACCGCCCCAGACCGCCCGGGACCGCCCCAGACCGCCCGGGACCGCCCCGGACCGACCGGGACCGCCCCGGACCGCCCGGGACCACCCCGGACCGCCCTGGACCGCCCCGGACCGCCCGGGACCGCCCTGGACCGCCCGGGACCGCCCCGGACCGCCCGGGACCGCCCGGGACCGCCCCGGACCGCCCCGGACCGCCCGGGACCGCCCGGGACCGCCCGGGACTGCCCCGGACCGCCTGGGACCGCCCGGGACCGCCTGGGACCGCCCGGGACCGCCCGGGACCGCCCGGGACCGCCCGGGACCACCCGGGACCACCCCGGACCGCCCAAGACCGCCCCGGACCGCCCGGGATCGCCCGGGACCGCCCGGGACCGCCCCGGACCACCCAGGACCGCCCGGGACCGCCCGGGACCGCCCGGGAACGCCCGGGACCGGCCGGGTCCGCCCGGGACCGCCCGGGACCGCCCCGGACCGCCCGGGACCGCCTGGGACCACCCGGGACCACCCCGGACCGCCCGGGACTGCCCCGGACCGCCCGGGATCGCCCGGGACCGCCCCGGACCGCCCCGGACCGCCCGGGACCGCCCGGGACCGCCCGGGACCGCCCTGGAACGCCCGGGACCGCCCGGGACGGCCCGGGACCGCCCGGGACCGCCCGGGACCGTCAGGACCGTCCTGGACCGCCCGGAACCGCACGGGACCGCCCGGGACCGCCCCGGACCGCCCGGGACCGCCCCGGACCGCCCGGGACCGCCCCGGACCGTCCAGGACCGCCCCAGACCGCCCGGGACCGCCCCGGACCGCCCGGAACCGCCGCGGACCACCCGGGACCGCCCCGGACCGCCCGGGACCGCCTGGGACCGCCCGGGACCGCCCGAGACCGCCCGGGACCGCCCTGGACCGCCCGGGACCGCCCGGGACCGCCCCGGACCGCCCGGGACCGCCCCGGACCGCCCGGGACCAGCCCGGACTGCCCGGGACCGCCCGGGACCGGCCGGGACTGCTCGGGACCGCCCGGGACCGCCCGGGACCGCCCTGGACCGCCCGGGACCGCCCGGGACTGCCCTGGAACGCCCGGGACCGCCCAGGACCGCCCGGGACCGCCCAGGACCGCCCGGGACCGTGCGGACCGTCCGGGACCGCCCGGGACCGCACGGGACCGCCCGGGACCGCCCCGTCCGCCCGGGACCGCCCCGGACCGCCTGGGACTGCCCGAGACCGCCCGGGACCGCCCCGGACCGCCCGGGACCGCCCCGGACCGCCCGGGACCGCCCGGGAACGCCCGGGACCTGCCGGGTTCGCCCGGGACCGCCCGGGACCGCCCCGGACCGTCCGGGACCGCCCGGGACCACCCGGGACCACCCCGGACCGCCCGGGACCGCCCCGGACCGCCCGGGATCGCCCGGGACCGCCCCGGACCGCCCCGGACCGCCCGGGACCGCCCAGGACCGCCCGGGACCGGCCGGGTCTGCCCGGGACTGCCCGGGACCGCCCCGGACCGCCCCGGACCGCCTGGGACCGCCCAGGACCGCCCGGGACCGGCCCGGTCCGCCCGGGACTGCCCAGGACCGCCCCGGACCGCCCGGGATCGCCCCAGACCGCCCGGGACCGCCCCGGACCGCCCTGGGCCGCCTGGGACCGCCCGGGACCGTCCGGGACCGGCCGAGTCTGCCCGGGACTGCCCGGGACCGCCCCGGACCGCCCAGGACCGCCCCAGACCGCCCGGGACCGCCCCAGACCGCCCGGGACCGCCCCGGACCGACCGGGACCGCCCCGGACCGCCCGGGACCACCCCGGACCGCCCTGGACCGCCCCGGACCGCCCGGGACCGCCCTGGACCGGCCGGGACCGCCCCGGACCGCCCGGGACCGCCCGGGACCGCCCCGGACCGCCCCGGACCGCCCGGGACCGCCCGGGACCGCCCGGGACTGCCCCGGACCGCCTGGGACCGCCCGGGACCGCCTGGGACCACCCGGGACCGCCCGGGACCGCCCGGGACCGCCCGGGACCACCCGGGACCACCCCGGACAGCCCAAGACCGCCCCGGACCGCCCGGGATCGCCCGGGACCGCCCGGGACCGCCCCGGACCACCCAGGACCGCCCGGGACCGCCCGGGACCGCCCGGGAACGCCCGGGACCGGCCGGGTCCGCCCGGGACCGCCCGGGACCGCCCCGGACCGCCCGGGACCGCCCGGGACCACCCGGGACCACCCCGGACCGCCCGGGACCGCCCCGGACCGCCCGGGATCGCCCGGGACCGCCCCGGACCGCCCCGGACCGCCCGGGACCGCCCGGGACCGCCCGGGACCGCCCTGGAACGCCCGGGACCGCCCGGGACGGCCCGGGACCGCCCGCGACCGCCCGGGACCGTCAGGACCGTCCTGGACCGCCCGGAACCGCACGGGACCGCCCGGGACCGCCCCGGACCGCCCGGGACCGCCCCGGACCGCCCGGAACCGCCCCGGACCGTCCAGGACCGCCCCAGACCGCCCGGGACCGCCCCGGACCGCCCGGAACCGCCGCGGACCGCCCGGGACCGCCCCGGACCGCCCGGGACCGCCTGGGACCGCCCGGGACCGCCTGGGACCGCCCGGGACCGCCCGAGACCGCCCGGGACCGCCCTGGACCGCCCGGGACCGCCCGGGACCGCCCCGGACCGCCCGGGACCGCCCCGGACCGCCCGGGACCAGCCCGGACTGCCCGGGACCGCCCGGGACCGGCCGGGACTGCTCGGGACCGCCCGGGACCGCCCGGGACCGCCCTGGACCGCCCGGGACCGCCCAGGACTGCCCTGGAACGCCCGGGACCGCCCAGGACCGCCCGGGACCGCCCAGGACCGCCCGGGACCGTGCGGACCGTCCGGGACCGCCCGGGACCGCACGGGACCGCCCGGGACCGCCCCGTCCGCCCGGGACCGCCCCGGACCGCCTGGGACTGCCCGAGACCGCCCGGGACCGCCCCGGACCGCCCGGGACCGCCCCGGACCGCCCGGGACCGCCCGGGAACGCCCGGGACCTGCCGGGTTCGCCCGGGACCGCCCGGGACCGCCCCGGACCGTCCTGGACCGCCCGGGACCACCCGGGACCACCCCGGACCGCCCGGGACCGCCCCGGACCGCCCGGGATCGCCCGGGACCGCCCCGGACCGCCCCGGACCGCCCGGGACCGCCCAGGACCGCCCGGGACCGGCCGGGTCCGCCCGGGACTGCCCGGGACCGCCCCGGACCGCCCCGGACCGCCTGGGACCGCCCAGGACCGCCCGGGACCGGCCGGGTCCGCCCGGGACTGCCCGGGACCGCCCCGGACCGCCCGGGACCGCCCCAGACCGCCCGGGACCGCCCCGGACCGCCCGGGACCGCCCCGGACCGCCCGGGACCGGCCGGGACTGCTCGGGACCGCCCGGGACCACCCAGGACCACCCCGGACCGCCCGGGACCGCCCCGGACCGCCCGGGATCGCCCGGGACCGCCCCGGACCGCCCCGGACCGCCCGGGACCGCCCAGGACCGCCCGGGACCGGCCGGGTCCGCCCGGGACTGCCCGGGACCGCCCCGGACCGCCCGGGACCGCCCCAGACCGCCCGGGACCGCCCCGGACCGCCCGGGACCGCCCCGGACCGCCCGGGACCGGCCGGGACTGCTCGGGACCGCCCGGGACCGCCCGGGACCGCCCTGGACCGCCCGGGACCGCTCGGGACTGCCCTGGAACGCCCGGGACCGCCCGGGACCGCCCGGGACCGCCCAGGACCGCCCGCGACCGTGCGGACCGTCCGGGACCGCCCGGGACCGCACGGGACCGCCCGGGACCGCCCCGGTCCGCCCGGGACCGCCCCAGACCGCCTGGGACTGCCCGAGACCGCCCGGGACCGCCCCGGACCGCCCGGGACCGCACGGGACCGCCCGGGACCGCCCCGGTCCGCCCGGGACCGCCCCAGACCGCCTGGGACTGCCCGAGACCGCCCGGGACCGCCCCGGACCGCCCGGGACCGCCCCGGACCGCCCGGGACCGCCCGGGAATGCCCGGGACCGGCCGGGTTCGCCCGGGACCGCCCGGGACCGCCCCGGACCGCCCGGGACCGCCCGGGACCACCCGGGACCACCCCGGACTGCCCGGGACCGCCCCGGACAGCCCGGGATCGCCCGGGACCGCCCCGGACCGCCCCGGACCGCCCGGGACCGCCCAGGACCGCCCGGGACCAGCCGGGTCCGCCCGGGACTGCCCGGGACCGCCCCGGACCGCCCGGGACCGCCCGGGACCGCCCGGGACCGCCCAGGACCGCCCAGGACCGCCCGAGACCGCCCGGGACCACCCGGGACCACCCCGGACTGCCCGGGACCGCCCCGGACCGCCCGGGATCGCCCGGGACCGCCCCGGACCGCCCCGGACCGCCCGGGACCGCCCGGGACCGCCCGGGACCGCCCGGGAACGCCCGGGACCGGCCGGGTCAGCCCAGGACCGCCCGGGACCGCCCCGGACCGCCCGGTACCGCCCGGGACCGCCTCGGACCGCCCCAGACCGCCAGGAGACCGCCCCGGACCGCCCGGGACCGCCTGGGACCGCACCGGACCGCCCGGGACCGCCCAGGACCGCCCGCGACCGCCCGGGACCGCCCTGGACCGCCCGGGACCGCCTCGGACCGCCCGGGACCGCCCGGGACCGCCCGGGACCGCCCGGGACCGCCTGGGACCGGCCGGGTCCGCCCGGGACCGCCCGGGACCGCCCCGGACCGCCCGGGACCGCCCGGGACCGCCCGGGACTGCCCGGGACCGCCCGGGACCGCCCGGGACCGCCCAGGACCACCCCGGACCGCCCTGGACCGCCCGGGACCGCCCGGGACCGCCCGGGACTGCCCGAGACCGCCCGGGACCGCCCCGGACCGCCCGGTACCGCCCCGGACCGCCCGGGACCGCCCGGGACCAACCGGGACCGCCCGGAACCGCCCGGGACCGCCCGGGACCGCCCGGGACCGCCCGGGACCGCCCTGGAACGCCCGGGACTGCCCGGGACGGCCCGGGACCGCCCGGGACCGCCCGGGACCGTCAGGACCGTCCTGGACCGCCCGGAACCGCACGGGACCGCCCGGGACCGCCCCGGACCGCCCGGGACCGCCCCGGACCGCCCGGGACCGCCCCGGACTGCCCGGGACCGCCCCAGACCGCCCGGGACCGCCTCGGACCGCCCGGAACCGCCCCGGACCGCCCGGGACCGCCCCGGACCGCCCGGGACTGCTCGGGACCGCCCGGGACCGCCCGGGACCGCCCTGGACCGCCCGGGACCGCCCGGGACTGCCCTGGAACGCCCGGGACCGCCCGGGACCGCCCGGGACCGCCCAGGACCGCCCGGGACCGTGCTGACCGTCCGGGACCGCCCGGGACCGCACGGGACCGCCCGGGACCGCCCCGGTCCGCCCGGGACCGCCCCGGACCGCCTGGGACTGCCCGAGACCGCCCGGGACCGCCCCGGACCGCCCGGGACCGCCCCGGACCGCCCGGGACCGCCCCGGACCGCCCAGGACCGCCCCGGACCGCCCTGGACCGCCCCGGACCGCCCGGGACCGCCCGGGACCGCCCAGGACCGCCCCGGACCGCCCGGGACCGCCCGGGACCGCCCCGGACCGCCCCGGACCGCCAGGAGACCGCCCCGGACCGCCCATGACCGCCCGGGACAGCCCGGGACCGCCCGGGACCGCCCGGGACCGCCCGGGACCGCCCGGGACCGCCCGGGACCGCCCGAGACCGCCCCGGACCGCCCGGGACCACCCGGGACCGCCCGCGACCGCCCGGGACCGCCTGGGACCGCCCGGGACCGCCCATTAATTGATGAGATCAAACAGTTCTCGTTGAAACCCTCTGCTGCCAGACCACCAAGATTATATGGCCTTCCAAAGATACACAAAGAAGATACACCCCTTCGTCCCATCGTCTCTACTATCAGCTCCCCCACCTACAAACTGGCACGTTTTCTGGCTGATATACTGCGACCTTTCACTGGAAAAACCACCTCTGCGGTACTAAATTCTACTCACCTGGTATCGACAATCAAAGACATTTCCCTGTCCCCAAACGACCTGCTTGTCAGTTTTGATGTGGTGTCCTTGTTCACCAAAGTCCCGGTACCTGACACCATCGCTATCATTGAAGACCTGGTTCATCAAGGACTGCATACTGATGTACCCCCCCTGGTGAGACATTGCTTAACCAACACATACTTCACCTGGAATGGAACTTTCTACAAACAAACTGAGGGCACCCCAATGGGCTCCCCCCTATCTCCGGTTGTAGCCAACGTATTCATGGAAAAATTTGAAACTGACGCCATCCAGACTGCCACTCTACGCCCGACCTTATGGAAGAGGTACGTTGATGACACCTTTGTCATCTGGCCACATGGCCAGCCTGCTCTAGACCAATTCCGCGACCACATCAATTCCATACACCCAGCCATCAGATTTACCATGGAGGTCGAAAAAGATGGCAAACTACCCTTTTTGGATGTCTTAATTAAAAGGAGACATGATGGTTCAATGAGCCACTGTCTACAGGAAAGCTACCCATACAGATGCTTACTTGAAACCGGATTCCCACCACCATCCATCCCAGAAGAACTCCCTCATCAAGACTCTATACCATAGAGCCCAATGCATTTCCGACCAGGAACACATTACCTGTGAACTCAAGCACGTACACTAGGCTCTCAGGGCTAATGGCTACTCCGACTACACAATCCGCAAAGCCATCACTCCAGTCATGAAGAAGGATCCTCTTGTGGAGCCACTCAAAACCATCACCTTACCCTACATTGCAGGGGTCACTAAAAAGATCTCCAAAATCCTGAATAAACACAAGATCCAGGTCCGATTCAACACAGTACACAAAATCCGTGATTTAGTTCCATCTGTAAAAGATGCTCTTCCAGACATACAGTACCCGGGCGTTTACAAACTAAAGTGCCTCTGTGGTAGTAGCTACATTGGAGAAACCAAAAGACATATCTCGGACCACATCCGCGAACATAAAGCAGACTTGAAACACGGTAGGACGAACTCCTCTGCCGTGGCAGATCACTGTTACAATTCAGTGGGCTCACATGACATTGACTTCTCCAAGACGGAGGTTCTTTGCAAACCAACCGGCTACCATGAGAGATTCGTTCATGAGGCCATTCACATATACAAGCACAGAGACAATTTCAACCGAGAAGATGGATTCAGGCTTAGTAACCACTGGAAAGATGTGTTAAATCATTTCTGTTCTTAATTATTGTATTTTTACGATGACCTTCAGACCGCAGCTCTTTCGCCAGCATTGCCTCTTAATACCTCTCACACCACGGTTAATGGTATGGTTTACAACATGGAGTATACTAGGGCCTCGCAGCTGTCTCTCTCCCCCTCCTCTGTTCCGACCATGGACGAACTCGTCCGTCTGAACGGGGCCCGTAGCTATCCGTGGTGCGGAAATTTGAGGGTAAGAATCCACCCATTTTTTCGCCATATAGCATTGTGATATATAACGACTTATTGTTGGTAGCTTAGCTGATTGGAGAATATATAGAGTTTATTGATAACATGAAGGTAATTTATATTTTAGTTTTTATTGGTTCACTATATAGTACTGTGAATAGCTCAGATGTGTAGTCATTTCTGTGACCAGTCACTAGCAAATCACTCAGTTATTTCAATGCTAAATTCGCCTAGTTATTTCAATGCTAAATTCTCCTGTTTGATTTGTACTAAGTGCCTCGGTGAATGTGTATGCTCTGACTTCAACGTAGCTATTTCTGTAGCAGTTACAAGCGAATCACTCAGCTATTTCAATGCTAAATTCTATGCTAATTCCATTGTCAAGGAGTGCCTCTGCGGATGTGTATGCCTTAACTTAGCTATTTCAATGCTAAATTCTATGCTAATTCCTTTTAACAATGGGTGCCTCTGCGGATGTGTATGCTTTAACTTTTAACATAGCTATTTCTGTGACCAGTCACAAGCTAATCATTCAGCCATTTCAATGCTAAATTTTATGCTAATTCCTTTGTCAAGGCTCTTTGTTCCTCTCACACAGCTTAAAAGCCGTGATCTGAACGTGGCTCTCTCACTCCAGCGCTGTCCTACCAGACAGTCTCGCCCCCTTCACCTGATGAAGGCCGCTTGTGTTGTGGCCGAAACGTCGTGAGAATATTATTGTGTTATTTTATTTTATCAATTTATTATTTTATTCTCATTCTATGTGACTTTACCGAAAGAACCAAAGAAGATGAATCATTGCAGTCACGAAAGCTTTAAATCGAAACATAGTGAATGCTTGGGGGCTTATTGGCTCTTGCTCCTGGTTAGAGATCTACCCAACCCACGGGCCCACAAAGTGTTCAACTTCACATTCTTGTCATTAAAGGCCTGTGACAAAGGTGCATCTATTGGGGCAACATCGTCTCTGGCTTACACATCTACCGGGTCTCCATTTGACTTTGTATTGTCTAGGAGCAAGTCCACCCACACCTCCACTTCCACAAACTGCTGGCAGTTGCCTCACTCTGACTCAGAATTCTCCTCCTGCTTCACGATGTGAAGGTCCCATTTTGGAGTTGAATCTTCATCTTCACATATTACCTTCACTTCTTCGCTCATCACTTCTTCACATTTCACCTTCACCTCTTCACATTTCACCTTTAAACCTTAAAAGTGTCCAAGCTGGTATTTTCTTCTGGTTCTTGTTTCAGGAGGGATGGGCTCATTGCGGCACTTTGACTTTCACAAGCTGATTTCAGACTCCGACTCCGCTCCTTGTGATGCTTTTGTGTTCTCTGGTGTACTTGAAGATTTGATGAATCTGCAAACGACTTCCCGCACAGAGTACACTTGAAGGGTTTCTCTCCTGTGTGTGTTCTCTGGTGTTTTACAAGAGCAGATGAACGTGCAAATGCCTTCACGCACACACTGCACTTGAAGGGTTTATCTCCCGTGTGTGTTCTATGGTGTACTTGAAGATGTGGTGACTGTGTAAACGCCATCCCGCACACAGTGCACATGAAGGGTTTCTCTCCCGTGTGTGTTCTCTGGTGTGTTACAAGATTACATGACTGTGTAAACGCCATCCCGCACATCGTGCATCTGAAGGGTTTCTCTCCTGTGTGTGTTCTCTGGTGTTTTTTAAGAGTAGATAAATCTGAAAATGCCTTCCCACACACACTGCACCTGAAGGGTTTCTCTCCCGTGTGTGTTCTCTGGTGTATTTTAAGAGCAGATGACTGTGAAAATGCCTTACCACACACAGTGCACTTGAAGGGTTTCTCTCCCGTGTGTGTTCTCTGGTGGGTCTCAAGAACTGATGGCCATGCAAATGCCTTGTTACACACAATGCACCTGAAGGGTTTCTCTCCTGTGCGAGTTCTCTGGTGCTGTGTAAAATTTACAGTCCGATCCGTGCTGTATGCACGCTGGTCGCATTGTTGGCTTGTCGTACAGAGCTGTGCTGACTGCCTTTGCTCCATCAGACCAGCATCAGCTGCAGACAGAAAAAAAGAATATCCACACCATCTACACGTCAGTATCGAGGCACAGAGGAATGCAAATATACACAGTCACATATCACTTGCACGTCTTTACTTATTCATGATATAGTGAAAAAGTTTCAAAAATTCATCACACGGGCTGTTGTGGCACACAATGAGAGGGCAAATGGTTATAAACATGCCTGGAAGCCCTCGTATCTTCAAAATGAATGTTCACCCAAAACTCCGAGCACACAATTTCGGCTGTCTGGCTACAAATATGGAATATTTATAAAAAGCTAAATTCAGCTGACATAGCAAAGGGTGTTGATGAAGCATACACAACACGGCGGGGTGGGACCTCAAGGCCAGCACCCAGCGGCATGGTAAACAGTGGGGTGGGAGGGAAAAGCCCCTAGGCAGATAAGAGTTGACTCAAGTTGGAGGGAGCGAGGGGATTATCGATGAGTCAACGGCGAGGAACGCAGGCACAGAGACAATGGGAAGGGGGGGGATGACGCGACCCCCCCAACCCCCCCAACGGCCAGAGCGCTCAAAACGTCCGCAAACAGGATTCGATTGGATGCGCAGGGTGATGTCATGTCACCCGGGGGTTAAGGGGGGCTTTGGAGACATAAGGGGGCCGGAGGGGCGGATTGAATCAGAGTCCTTCTGGAGTGGCGGAGGAGACCAGCCGTCCTCAGCGTCCGTGCGACGCATGCAAGGTGGAGCTGGAAACGATCGGCCAGAAAAAGTCCCCGAGGCGTGCATCTTCCCCAGCCCCCATTGGGCAGCTGAAGAGGTGAATGGGTACGGGGAGGGGGGCCAATTCAGTCAGCTCGAGCTTGGGGGATAGACGCACTCTGCGACGGCCAGGTGACAGGAGGTTAGGCGCTGTCCGAAGGGTGCTGGCTGGAGGGGGCCATAAACGGGGGTCCCTATTCGGAAATAAATCTTAGCACAGACTGACGTTGTGACGCGTGGTGCATGTGTGCGTGTGAAGAGCGGTGGGACAGCGATCGGCGTACGACGGTGTGTGGGTGACTATAAATCAGTGTGGGTGTGTCGCGCGCGCATATTAAAATACCAACGGTTGCCCGCGCCGGCGCGTGTCTGTGTGTGCACCAACGGTGAGACACACGCGAGTGTCACTAGTGTCTGTGCACACCGCAGTGTTAATGGTGAGACACGCGCGAGTGGGTGGGTGGGGGGGGCATCAGCCCCCACCCATTAGACGTGCCCCCCCCCCCGCTCGTGGAGAGTGAGAGGGAGATCAGCCCCCACGTAATGGGGAGTGGGGGGGGGCATGAGCCCCCACAAACGCTGGGGATGAACAGATCCGACTTCAGCTGCATGTGTGTGCTGTGTTCACCTCCTGTTTCCATTCTTACAAAGAGTTCGAGAGGAAAACAAAAATAAACTATTGTTTTGATATAACCTCCGTGTTCAACAGAGTTGATAGACTTTACTGCAAACACAAACTTGACACTGTCACACACTGCCATGAGTAAACAGGTGGCGGTGTGACCAGAACCATGCCTGGCCACCTTCATCTGCTCTGCATTAATTCTTCCTCACTCCACCAAGTAATGAATCGTCTCTCTCTCCCCGTGGTGAAGATGTTCCCCTCCACACATTCAGAGTCAACAGCGGCACGCGCTTAGCGTCTTTGACCGATAGATACATTGACACACGTATTGTTGGTTCTTTCAGTAAAGTCAGGTAGATAGAAAATAAAAATAACAGATTAAATTTAATAAGATAAAGACCACTCGTGTTGCGATCGAAACGTCGTGGGTTTTTTGCTTCATTTTCAATTTTTTTTTATTTTATTGTCATTTTATTTTCTATCTACGTGACTTTACCGAAAGAACCAAGAATATTAATTCCTGCAGTCACCAAAGTTTTAAGTCAAAACATTCACACAAGTTGACAAAGCCTCACCTTGTGTTGTTGTGGGCAGGTCGCTTCTGATAACAAGAGCGGTATAGCAGCTCAAGCGGGCTTGGCCTGGTAACAAAAGAAAATAAAAACTGCGTGAATATTTACAATAAAACAAAGTTACAAAGTGGCGAGCCGGGTGAAGACAAATTAAACTTAAGCGAGATAATTAAAGCGAACGCAATCAGGTGAGGGCAGGAGGCAAAGCCCCGCGTGGCTAGGCCCCGCGTTGTAAAGTTCCAACCTGGACATCGATCCCCATGCTCGCTGCTACTCAACTGACATCCCTACGAGAGAGAGAGAGGCTCTACCTTGGTAAACAACAACAACCACCACCACGATGAGAATTTCTCACCTCGGATTTCAGTGCAAGCGCGGATCGGCAGCCTCCTGCTACCTCGCGACGTCACGCGGGAAAGCAGGTAACATGACGTCACTTCCAGGGTAAGAGACACGCCCCTCCCATAATGAGCGGCTCTGTAACGAGTGTGAATACCTTGGTGACATGACATCACTAGCGAGGTACACCTCCCGCTGGCACTTCATGCCGATGAGGTCATGCTGAGTGGTGACGGCACAGAACGGGGATGGATTTTAAGTTGATTTAGATTCATTTTCCATTGCCCCCTCCCTTGGGTGCGTGAACTCAGCAACAACAACGTGAACATTATTGTGTGTACAGTGTGTGTGTACACCGCCTTTGCTCCCCACACACAGTGTGTATGTACACACTGTGTGTGTACGTACACACTGTGTGTGTGTGTACACTGTGTGTACGTACACACTGTGTGTGCGTGTAGTGGGGAGCAAAGGCGGTGTATTGGCCAGTCATCTCAGTCAGTCGACCCATGGCATCTTCTCATCAATTTATTTTTTAAAATGTATTTTTATTTGTTATTTGCATTACATTTTTTATTTTTTTAATATTTTATTTTGTTTATGTTTTTGTTTTCTATCTACGTGACTTTACCGAAAGAACCAGGAATATGGTAGCGCATTCTCTATTTGTTGCAGAGGTTCAAAGTTCAAATCCGACAGGCACACCTGGCTACCCCAGTAACATTCACCACAATATGCGCTGTTCTGCTTCACGGCGGATGTCAAACAGAGTATTGTGTCACTCACAACGCACAGGTCATTGCATGTTGGTGTCACGGTCAAAATTGTGGTTAATTCCAAAACATTCGGAAACTCTACAACGGAAATGACGCGTCAATGATCGCCCCCTACAGACAGAATTATGCCACGTGCAGGCCGGTGGAGGGCCACCTTGTGCTACACAGGGGCAGCTGCCACTTAGGGGCACCCTTCGATTGTTTGAAATTCAATACGAAACACCGAGTTGCTGAGGCAATTAGGCAAGCGACTTATGAGTGCAAATGTTGTTTATAACGTAGTGAATGCTTGGGAGCTTAATTGTACCTCGCTCCTCCTCACAGATTTACCCAGCCCACAGATCTTACATATGAAAAGCTAATGGTCAGTGAGGTCAGCAGCACTGTAGGTTCTGGTGTCAAGGACATGGGCCTGCATTAGCTGGTCCACTGCTATATAGTCCAGCGGATGTTCTTGCTTGGACCCGGCGTGAATCCACGATGTTGTCTGGATGCACAGATGCCAGAACAGCCTGTTGGAAATGAGAAGCCCAAAGGCTGCACAGAAGTCTAACAGCCTCCTACCATTGTTATTGAGTTGATCTGGCCCATGCCTTCCAATAGCTCCAGATCAGGTGCCAGCATCATCACCAACTCGGGCATTGAAGTCACCCAACAGGATGACTCTATCAGGAGGGGCCACTTTTAGCTAACACCTGTGACAGGAGGTCATAGAAGGAATCTGAATCCACGGGCTTGCATGCATCCCTCCACTGATGTTCATCTTCGGTGGGGGCGTAAGCAACCACCACCACCATTCTCTGCCTCCTGTTGATGGGGAGGCGAGCCCAAAGTAGCCTGGGGCTTACAGCTTCCCACACCTCGCCGCCACCTTCCCACGCCGCCTTCATTCTTTTTTTCAGAATAAGAGCCACTCCTTGTTGTTTGGCATTCTCCTGCCCTGAGTGGAGGACTCTGCACCCCTCATGATGATTGGAGTCAGAGCCAGTCCACTGGATCTCCCGAATGCCACAGAGATCCAGGCGGTACCGGTCCAGCTCTGTACAGAGTAGCAGCCTCTCCTCCACGTGGCCACTCTCAGTGGCTTTTTGACATTTCTAGAGGAACCCCAAGGGTAAGGATTCAGGCATTGCTCATTCTGTGTAACTTCCTGGATAATTAAATTATCATCATTTACACTCCGCACCCAGTTGTTATTTTTGCTGTCATCTGATGTACCGATTTGGGGAGGCATCACGCGCGTGCAGGGGCAGAGCCACAGGGGGGGGGGGCTGGGGGGGGGCTTAGCCCCCCCTGAAATTTTGGGAAAGTCGGTAATCGGGATAACCCGATATCTGGCTGCTGCAAAATGCTGCAGGCTGCCACCTTGTGCTGCCATCTTGTGCTGCCCTGCAGGCTGCCACCTAGTGCTGCCCTGCAGGCTACCACCTCGTGCTGCCCTGCAGGCTGCCACCTTGTGCTGCCACCCTGTGTGCTGCCCTGCAGGCTGCTTGAGCGGCAGCCTTTCGAACTTATCGGCCACGTCAGCGGCTCCGACCTAATAATAAACTCCGCGTTCAAATCCAATAAAATGTGTTTCATACATTTGTGGCGCCCATTGGAAAACATAAACTGGATATCGCAGAATGTTGAAGTCAGCAACCCCCCAAAGTCAAAATCATGGCTCCGCCCCTGCGCGTGTGGACAGATGGAGGGGAAACTCGTGAATGTTGCGCGATTCTAGTTTATCGATAATGAAACTGTTCCAGTGGGATAAGGCGTTGCTGGAGAGCGTTACGGTATCCATCATGACGCCCACTCTCCCCCCCCCCCCCCTTGGTTATCATTTGCAATCAATGCAGAACTAGTGCACCACTATACGCCATCATGAACACTACAGCCGACTTAATCGAGATCCAAAACGCACAGAAATTACAGTGATACTCTGATTTAACGTCGCTTCGCAAATTACGTGGTCACTTTATTAACCTCGCCACCCGATTTGCGTCGCCTCAACCCCCACACTCACGTCGCTGACAGCATCACCGTTCGTCCTCTCTCGTTATCCATCGCCTCTCAGCCCCTTCGCCTCCACCACCACCACCTACTACCACCATCACCACTTACTACTACCACCACTACCACCACCACCTACTACTACCACTACCACCACCACCATCACACTATCAATCGCTTCGGTATAACGCCGTTTCGATACTCAGGAACGCATCCCCGACGTCCACACACACAGATAGACACACAGAAAATTACTTTTATAGGCAAGGTTGTCTACAAGTGTAGCGTGAAGTGTATACAGTGCAACGCGGCTCAGTGAAGGGTATGACGGATGCTGCAGGGGCGGCTCCCTAAACAACTTTGTAGGGGTCACCGAACCGCACTGTGAACCCTCAGTGTGCCGAGTGAATGTTTCTAACATTTGGCAAAACGCGGCGTTAACAAGAACGGAGTTAAAAGGAACAACAAGGCCACTTAGTCACTAACCGCATTCAAGTGGTGACGGTCAAAAACAACGGTGCTTCTGCATTGTGGAAATTCACCATGTGCGGATGTTGACAAGTGTATAGTAGGGTAGTGAAGTGTAGCGTATCAACGTGTAGCGTTTGTAGTAGTGTAATGTATAGTGTGACGCGGCTCGTAGCGATGGGCATGCTGGATGCCGTGGTGCCCCAAACAAACTTCGTGGGGGTCACCAAACACCCGCAGGACCTGGGGCTGAAACCAGATGGAGTCCGATTTCAGCCGAGGCCACCCCTAGGCTGCGGCTTGAGGCTACTTGCACAAGAATTGATCGGTCCATGGGCACAGCTCGCAATCGACGTTCCAGTGGAGTTGTTCCTTGCATCCGCATTGCTTCTCCACCGTGACTGGGGGGGGGGGGGAACAGCACGGGGCGAGAGTGCGAAACGAACGCGAGAAGCGTCGTCGTTTTGACCGCGAGATATTTTTTTTTGACCGCGAGATTTTTTTCATCGCAATCTTGCGATCGCCGTTGACGCCGCCGTCTCCGTGCCGGCGTTGCTTGGGTGGCTGTCCTAGCCCAAGTTTTTGTTTCTATCCTAGCCCAAGTATTTGTTTCTATCCTAGCCCAAGCGCTGTATATGCTGGTCATAGCGAAGTACCGTAGGATATGAAAGTATGTTATCTGCACGATGCGCCCTAATAAAAAAAAGAACAAAGGCAAGTTTTCCGAGGGACATTACAGTAGTGTAGAATAGTGTAGATTGGTGTATAGTTGTATAGTGTAGCATGCAGCGTAGTGTATAGTGCAGTGGTTCTTAACCTGGGTTCGATCGAACCCCAGGGGTTCGGTGAGTCGATCTCAGGGGTTCGGCAGAGCCCCCGCCACGGAGGTCCGGACACACTTGAATTATTGTGTAAATTTGTGATGACACACACGGCCCGCTTGGCCATCACTGGCTGCAGATGATCATGCAACACTGCTTGGCCAATCAGCGCTGCGGGGAATTTAGTGCGTACTCAGTAGTCAACATGTGACTGTTGTTGTCGTACATCGTGTGATTTCTTTAATATTTTATCCATACTAACTATGTCGGGCAAAAGAAGAAAGTGGTCGGACGAATATGTACAACATGGATTCTCATGTATCACGGAACGTGATGGGAGTGAGCGTCCTATCTGCATGATTTGCAACGCCAAGTTGAGCAACTCTAGTCTTGCACCGGCAAAACTAAAGGAACACTTCTTGAAGCTGCATGGAGACGGGGAATAAAAGAACACAACACTTGCTGAATTCAGGGTGAAGAGAGCCAGATTCGATGAAAGGGCCTCTCTGCCTGCTCTTGGATTTGTACCTGTTAACAAACCGATCCTGACAGCATCGTACGAAGTTGCTTACCTGATCGCAAAGCAGGGCAAGCCACACACCATTGGTGAAACACTTGTGAAACCAGCTGCATTAAAGATGGCGAATCTGATACTCGGAACAGCGGCCGAAGGTAAATTATCCCAAATTCCCCTTTCAAATGACACCATCAGTGACAGAATAGAAGACATGAGTAAAGACATCTTGGCTCAAGTAGTCGCGGATCTGATTTCAAGCCCGGCAAAATTCAGCCTTCAACTCGACGAAACCACAGACGTTTCTGATCTAAGCCAGCTTGCTGTTTTTGTACGCTATGTGAAAGACGACATGATTAAAGAAGAGTTTTTATTTTGTAAGCCTCTTACAACAACAACGAAGGCAGCCGATGTGAAGAAGCTTGTGGATGACTTCTTCAGAGACAACAATCTTTCATGGGATATGGTTTCTGCAGTTTGTACGGACGGAGCTCCAGTCATGCTGGGAAGAAAGTCTGGTTTTGGTGCGCTAGTAAAGGCCGATGCACCACACATCATTGTGACGCATTGTATTCTGCACAGGCATGCGTTGGCAACAAAAAACTTACCTCCAAAAATGGCAGAAGTATTAAAAACTGTGGTGGAATGTGTGAACTATGTGCGAAAAAGTGCTCTGAGGCACCGCATCTTCAGTGAGCTGTGTAAAGAAATGGGCTCTGAATTTGAGGTACTTCTGCTCCATTCTAATATTCGGTGGTTATCCCGGGGACAGGTGCTGAATCGTGTTTTTGCCATGCGTGTGGAATTAGCCCTGTTTTTGCAAGAGCACCAACACTGCCATGCAGATTGCTTCAAAAATCCTGAGTTCATTCTCATTTTAGCGTACATGGCTGATATATTCGCAGCTCTCAATCATCTCAATCAGCAGATGCAGGGTGGTGGAGTCAATATCATGGAAGCGGAAGAACACCTGAAGGCTTTTCAAAAAAAGCTACCGTTATGGAAACGACGAACATAGAACAATAACTTCGCAAACTTCCCGCTTCTGGACGACTGTGCAAGTAAGATCGAAGATGTGTCTGGAATCGGAGATATTTCTGTATCCACGGAACTGAAGCAAACAATTGCCACGCACTTAGATGAGCTTGCAAAGTCTCTCGACGGATATTTCCCTACAAGAGAGTCATATCCAGCATGGGTGAGACAGCCGTTCACGTTTGCTGTTGAAACAGCAGATGTCAATGATGAATTCCTCGACGAAATCATTGAAATTCAGCAGAGCCAGGTTCAACAGCAACTCTTCAGAACAACAACGCTCTCAACGTTTTGGTGTCGACAAATGAACAAGTATCCAGTTATTGCTAAGAAAGCCCTGGATTTTTTATACCATTTGTTACAACATATCTTTGTGAGCAATCCTTTTCGAGGATGCTGGACATAAAAACGAAGAAAAGGAACAGACTTTGCTGTGAAAATGACATGAGAGTGGCACTTGCCAAGGTGAAGCCACGCATATCTGAACTGATCTCTCAAAGGCAACAGCAGAAGTCACATTGATTTCCAGGTATGTAATTTGTTGTGAGTTTATGCATTGTGTTGGTTTTATTCTTTGAACAAGGTAATGTTCATGCACGGCTCATTTTGTGTACCAGTAAAAAATATATCTATGTCTTGAATTTGAAAAAAATCACATTTTATTTTTCACTAAAGAGGGGTTCGGTGAATGCGCATATGAAACTGGTGGGGTTTGGTACCTCCAACAAGGTTAAGAACCACTGGTATAGTGTGTGATGTGTAGTCGTGCATTGCAGTGTATAGTGTGCGTGCTGAACTTCTTCACACCGTACGTAGCTAACCATGCTCAGGAGGTGCGGGGGAAGGGCAAACACTAAAAGTGCTTCTAAAGAAGAGCTTTAAATCTAAGCGCCTTCTAATATCGGAAGAGCATTCCAGACGGCCACAGAAGCACATCCGAGAGCGCTGCGCAATGATGCAGTGACCACCGCCTTTGTTCGATGGCCGAGCCAAAAAGCCGTTGCTACCAAGATGACCGGAGTTTGTTCCAACGGTTCACGCTCCTGGACGAGATCATTTTTTTTACCGTGGTTTATTTGTGGAAAGCCGAGTGGCTGAGCGGAATCAAAATGGCTGACTCCGTTTCAGATCGCGGGCTCCCAATTCCGTGTTTCGGCCGTCCGTAATTTCAACAATAAATGCTGCTACGTTTGAGTTGTACATTTTTGCTCGATACCAGATTAGAAAAATTCCGAAAATGTCCTTTCACTGAAATGTGACACACATGTAGAGAGAGACATCAGAGGTTGTGGGTTCGATGCCTGCCCCTGCTGCTGCATATTTGGAGTCTGCGTCTCATCATCATCACGGTGGCTAGTAGATGTTAACTATCTCGCCTGATATGCAGGGGTCGTGGGTTCAATCCCAACTCTGACAATGACCGCTGTTGTATGTTTGGAGCGTTTCAGATCTGCCTTGTGCTCGCGGATCTGGTCAGAGACGTGATGTTTCGTTTACCCAACGTAACAATCACCACATGTGCAACTTCGTTTGTAGACTCCAGGGCATTGCAGGTCAGGAATGACATCCTTCACAGATGGGATTAGATCACGGATTTTATGTAATATGAAATAGTTGCCGCTTTTTAATGAATAGTTTTAGTTTATTTTCGGGGAGGGGAGGGGGGGTGGGTGGGGTGAGGTGTGCACCTTGAGAGGTGTCGTATCCTCTGTCACAGCACGTGACGGAGCGTCCCTCGGTGGCCCCCTCCGAGGTGATGCTGTACTGCGGCCCCACCGTGCCGGGGACGCCGTGAGTCTCGTCGCGCTCGCAATACTCCGGGCTGGCGTTCACGTGAACCAGGTCGCTCGCCGTGGGCGCCGTCAACCGCTCGTTCACCGCCTCCAGACGCCGGCGGGGCCAGCGGGCGGCGCCGCCCCTGCCGCCGTTGGCGCCTCCGGCACTGCCCCCACCGTTGTGGCTTACCAGCTGCACGGCGGAACTTCTGTCGTACTTTTCCTGCGGCAACCATAATCGTCGTCATCAGGGGATGTGGTGGTTGTTGAGTGAATGCGGGGAGCTCCCTTAGCTGTGAGGGACCCCCCCCCTCCCCCACCCCCCACCCCCGTCTGTAACCCTCCTATGGATTCATCCTCACTCTTGGTTCTTTCGGTAAAGTCACGTAGGTAAAGAAAATAAAAGATAAAAAATTGTAATCACGACGTTTCGATTGCAACACAAGCAATCATCATCAGGTGTGACAACCACAGCAAGAACATTTTACTGAAGTGGGAGAGAAACCGGAGTCAAGGGGTTTATACTGGCCATGGTAGGGGGGGGGGGAGTGGGCGGGGCTGTAGGTGCAGGAAGAGGGGCCAGTGGGGAGAGAGCCACGCATCTACAACGATTGCCGCCAACACGGATGGTGGCACTCGCAACAAAATAGCCGCACTGCCAAGCGCTGACGATGTAATTAACTCTGTAAAATAAACTAGTATCCGGTAAATAAGAGGGAACAACTATGAACTGTTCAATTTTACTTGGTTAATAACACATTTTAATGATTGCTCAGTTTGTATCTGTCCTCTGGGTTGAAGTTATGTCTGTGTTTGTATATCTGGATGGCTTCATGAACAAATCTTTGATGGTAGCCAGACGGCTTGCAGAGCACTTTGGTCTCGGAGAAAACAATATCATGGGAGCCCACGGCGTTGTAGCAGTGATCAGCCACGGCGGAAAATTTAGTCCTGCCGTATTTCAAATCTCGCGGATACGGTCTGAGACATGACATTTCATTTCCCCAATGTAACAATCGAAACAAATGCAACTCAGTTTGTAAACTCCAGGGTATTGCATGTCAGGAATGACATCCTTCACAGATGGGATTAGATCAGGGGTTGTGTACTGTACTGAATCGGACCTGGATCTTGTGCTTGTTTTTAAGATTTTGGAAATCTTTTTGGTAACGCCTGCTATGTATGGTGACGTGATGGTTCCCCCACCCCCACCATGCCCAGTATAAACCCCTTGACTCCGGCTTCTTTCCCACTTCAGCAAAATTTCTTGCTGTGGTTGTCACACCTGATGACGATTGCTTGTGTTGCAATCGAAACGTCGTGATTTTTTAAATATTTTTATTTTTTATTTTCTTTACCTCCGTGACTTTACCGAAATATCCTTGCGGTCATGAAACTTCAAATCTAGAAGGCTTCATCCTCGTCACTCCCACCCCACACTCACCTCCTCTGGGTGCAGTCTCATCACCTGCAGCCGTGAGCTCACCTTCAGAAAGTTCCCAACGCTGCGAAAGTCGGCGAGCTGCTGCCAGCAGATTTTCAGCATGCAGGTGCCAAATAACACGTGGCACTTGCAGCCCATGTACGCCAGATTGTACACCGCCTGCAGCACCACCACCACCACCGTCATCATCGTCACCACCACCACCACCACACTCACCGCCACCATCATAATCGCCACTACCAACCGCCGTTCGCTAACAAGTGGCGGTGACGTCACGACGGCACCTGTGCCTGCGTCCGGGGATGGAATTCCTTTCCAGCTCAGACCCAGCGTGCCCTTCGCCACAAACATCACCTCTTGCTGTGTGTAACGGCTCTCTCGCTGCTCCAGCAGTTCAACTGCTGGGGTATGCTTTTTCGCCCTAAAGACGACCGCTTTGTGGTGTTGCGATCAAAGCAGCGTGGACGTTTTATTTTTTCTACCTCCGTGATGACTTTACCGAAAGAACCCAAAGGGGTGTGGATTCCTGCAGTCGCGAAAGCTTCAAATCAAGATTCATGCATAACAATAATCTTAAATGTAAGAACTGTATCCTGCGACCAGACGTTATTGTACTTGAAACATAAACCGGTAAAATTTTGATTTAAAGCTTTCGTGATTGCAGGGATTCATATTCTTGGTTTTTTCGGTAAAGTCACGTAGAAGGGAAAAATGAAATAATAAATAAATATATAAGCCAATTCAATTCTCACGATGTTTCGACTGCAACACAAGCAATCATCAGGTGTGAAAACCACAGCAAGAAAATTTGAAAAAAGTTGTGTTTTTTTCTTCAAATTTTGATGATGATTGTTTGTGTTGCAGTCGAAACGTCGTGAGAATTTTAATGTTCATATTTTTATTTTTTTATTATTTTATTGTTTCCCTTCTACATGACTTCACCGAAAGAACCAAGAATATAACCGGTGAAAGTTAAAGCGAGAATCATTGCATCAATCACGATTGGTAATACAACCCGAGCCGACAAAGCCGAACCTAATTTGCATTGATCGCATAAAATAACTTTTTTCCATTACATTTGTTTTTTTAATGACAATACACACACATGCACAACCCACCCGTTCACCCACTCACCAGCCGGCCGGCCTCGTTGTTGTGCAAATTCATCGCCAAAGACTCCCCTCCTTGCCCGCTGCCACGATTGTGATCGCCCGCATCCACGAACCACTTGGCGAATTGGTATCCGTATTCGACGTCGTCTCCGGAGCCGCCCCGCCGAGCATCCGGCGGTAGCTTCATGGCGTGGGGAACGACCCAGGAGCAAGCACCCTGCAGGGCCCCCTGGCGGCAGGCGCGCGCCACCACGTGGGCCACTCCGGCAGCGGTGACGGCGGAGACGAACGCGGCCTCGCGCGAGCCTGGGGAGACTCCCAGGGGGGCGTCGTGCGTGAAGCCCGCCCCGTCAGCTGGAGACGGTGCGGCCAGACCGGTGTGGGAAGGGGTTTTGGGGGAGAACACGCCAAGCAGGTGGTAGGGAAAACGTCGCCTATTTAGAGACAGACCCCTCTCACGGGATTTGCCCGGGGACCGAACAATGGGCTCCGCAGCCCTGCGAAAGGAGAGCCCCCGAATCGGCGGCGTGGGGGCGCGCAGCTCAGAAGCGGCAGCAGCACGAGCGGCTGGGGAGAGCTCCCACCCTCAAGGACCGACACGAGTGGGGACCAGGGGGATCGTCGCCGCGGGTAGGAGCCGAGCGCCGTCTCCAACTCCGCGGAATATATCTCGGGACAGGGAAACGATCAGGTGACGGGTATTACGATCGCTGCTTTTACAGCGGCCGACCTGGGGAGCGAACTAGGGCCGGTGGGACGTCCGGGACCCCCAAGAGGCGTGCCAGGAGCGTCAGGAGCAGTGAAGCGAGCGAGCCGCAGCCTGGCACTGGCCCAGAGCGAAGGCGGTTGCCATCGGGATAACGGGGCGGCCGCTTGGGCCGCCCGCGGACATCTCCTGCTGCCCGAGGACGGGAACTCTGCGAAGCAGAGTCGCGTAGGGGAGGGGGAAACCCCTGGAGGAGGAACGCGGGAACTCCGAAGCAGAGTCGCGTAGGGGTGGGAGGTGGGCGACCCCACCCCCTTTCCCCCCCAAAAAAAGCTTCTGTGTGCGTGTCTCGGGGAAGCGGTCGGGCACCTTAGGTGCGAGTGGATGTGGCGGGCTCGCTCTGACCCCTTACCCGACTCGGCCACGAGGTCCAGTGCGTCCTCCGCGCTAGGCACGGTGCAGTTCCACCGTTTGCCCTGGAACTGGTGCCGGCACTCGGACAGCGCCAGGTGGACGCCCTCGGCCACGTGCGCCACGTGGTCCCGGTGCCGCAGGCATATTCTGCGCTGTGCGGGAGACAGCCCCGGCACCCAAATGCACAGCGGCCGATACTCGGAGGGGTCAAAGTTGGGGGCCCACAGTGCGAGCGACCTGCAGAGGGATGGGGGCGGAAGTCACGGTGGCCGGGGGATGTTGACTACCTCGCCTGGTACGCAGGCAGTTGTGGGTTCGATCCCAACCCCTTAAAAAATGCCTGCTGCTGCATGTACGTTTTGAGTTTGCATGTCTCTCCCCGTGGTTGCGTGGATTCATCTCCAGGTCCCTCTGGTTTAGAATCAACGTCTCTACGCGTTTGGAGTGATTTGGCTGCTGCTATAAATCAGCACGTGATGATGATATCGGCCACTTTCTTGAGCTATAAAGTGCGATAGCCAGGCCTCTCCTGAAAAAGTGCTACATGATAAAAAGTTAAATAGAGCAAATATCTGTGGAATTTCTACAGGTTTGTAAATTTGAATATTACACGATGTACACACACACACACGAGTTATTCTTCTCTGAAGTTGTGTAGTGACACAGCGCCGACCGCTGTCCAGCGGCGGCAACTGCTGTGGACAGCAAGTGCACTCACGCCGTCGAGAGTCTACACACGGCCGCTGCGTGCCGGCAGGGCGGAGGAACCGGGGCAAGGGTCACGGAAGACCTCACAGGGAGGGAGGCCCCTGGAACCCTCTGGTTGGTTTGAGAAGGGAGGTGGGGCCAGGGGCGGGGCCAGGGCAGGGCCAGGGGCGGGGCCAGGCCAGGCCAGGGGCCAGGGGCAATATAAAAGCAGCGGTGAGAGCGCTCCGGGCTGCCGGTACTGGGAATGGACTCTTCTTCTCATTGTCGCCTTCACCGGTAATTGTGCGGCCGGACAGCGGTTGGTCGTCTCGGTCGACGCAACGCGGTTCAGGGTCGTGTCTGGGCCGCGGCTGTACGGCAGCGTGGTCGAGAGAGAGAGGCCGGAGTTGGTGTAACGGAAATAAGAGACGGTGCCTCCTGCGACTGCATCGTCTCCGACTGTGCGTGTGCGTGCCGCACGCCGGAGGAGGACGCTACATGGGCGCAGGATGGGAAACAAGCGATTGTCTTTTAGCGCGCAAGACCCCGGCCGAGCCAAGTGACTCTTTCCTCAGCGGCGACCTGGCGATCATCACGCTGACACTTACAGCAGTAGGCAAACACTCTCAACGCGTGCTTCTAAATGTGGAGGGAATAATCGGAGGACCCCGGAATAAAAATTCTTAAGACGACCACGGGGAAAAATATAGCAACTCCAAATATACGGCATGTGTCAAGGTCGCGATTGAACCCACGACCTCCTGCATAACAGCCGAGGTCGTCAACATCTCCTAGCCACCATGGTGCCCCAATATACCGCGCTAGATACTGTATATGTGATGTATATACACGCACACGATAAAAAAAATCCCGTACAACAACCGTATTGAGTGTGCAAAATAGAGGCAAGGTAAGAAGGGTGCTCAAATCGACGTCGAAACTTGTGAGCTCTCATCGCAGCAGTGAGGACGAAGACAGCGGCAGTGGCGGCGGCTTGCGGTCACCACAAGGAGGCGCTGGCGACTGCCCACAGCTGTGCCAAGGCGCAGAGCCCCAGCGGGAACCAGTCCACACGTCGCAGGGGATCCATCGAAATCCTCGTGGTCAGCGGCGCTGCGCAGAAGAGAAGCGGCCCGGTGGTGACGATGTTAACTCCCTCGCCTGGTACACAAGAGGTCGTGGGTTC
The DNA here is from genome assembly GCF_048934315.1 of Petromyzon marinus. Lineage (NCBI taxonomy): Eukaryota > Metazoa > Chordata > Hyperoartia > Petromyzontiformes > Petromyzontidae > Petromyzon > Petromyzon marinus. The sequence continues at coordinate 25,191 of NW_027423006.1, forward strand.
GACCCTGACGATGCCCGCTGCCGTATGTTTTGAGTTTTCACGTCTCGCTCATCATCATCATCACCACCATGGTGGCTGGGAGATGTTCATTACCTCGCGTGGTACGCGGGATCGAACCCACGACCGCTTGCGTACCAGGCGAGGGAGTTAACATCTCCTAGCCACAGTGATCGTGACCAACTCGACTGCCGTCACTCTGGTGGGTACGATGGAATTAAGCTGCGGTAACGACGTTAAATCTATGAATGCATGCGGGGTATATGGAGGTGCGGGCTATCTGAATTTCTGCGGGTTACATGCTTGAAACTACGGTAGTCTCAATGGAGCGTGGCTGCTGGTGGAGGGGGGTGAGGGCATGTGAGGATGATGAGTCTCCCCGGTATCGTCTGAAGAGCGCGATGGGCCGGGGAGTTTCATGCTCCCCACCGTGAAACACTTGCACACGCACACACAAAGACAAAGGTCCCCCGTGCAAGCCTTAGACCGTCGAGGCAAGTACCGTTAGCGAGTAGCGGCGCCACGCTCGGCCGCCTTTGTCTCCCCTGTGGCGAGGTCTACCCATCGCACCAGGTGTGCTCATTTGAGGCCGAGTATACCTAGGGGAGGCCCAGGACCGGTTCAGATAATCGTCACTGGCGTTGGCCGTGAGCGAGGGAACTGAAATCGGGTCAAGAATTGACTCCACCTACGTTCATCAGATTTATATTTTTAAGGCCGGAAGTTTGACCACTCGCTCGCTCCCTTCGGGGCGAAGCGGCTAAGGAGCGAAATCCTTTCGCGTGAAGACGAAAAAAAACTCGCCCGCAATGTGGCGCCATTCCGATTGCAAACGGTGCGACACTTCGGGACGTGCTCCACGGGCCGTGGACGAGTTTCCCCGTCGTCGGCAGTCTCACCTGGCAGGTGCACAGGCAGGTACACAGCCTGGCAGGCAGGTAGGTAGGCTGGCAGGCAGGAAGGCAGGGCAGGCAGGTGGGGCAGGCAGGCAGGCGGGTAGGCAGGCAGGCAGGCGGGCAGGTAGGCGGGCAGGCAGGCAGTGGAATCCACACCCCCGCAGTGTCAGCGGAGGGCCCTTTTATAGATCTTGTTGTTTGTCAAATTAGTCATCACGGCGTGCTCATCACGAGTCCACGTGCTCCCGAGATGATCTCATCCCACACACACCTGCAGCCACTTTCCACAAAGCCCTGCCCCCCTCCCCACGTGCGTCCCTCGCTCCTCATCAATCAAGAGACACCCTGCCCCCAACGCCATCACTCTGACTGCCACAGTGATAGACTTGGGGGGTGGGTTATGTCCGCAACGTTGTGTCCACGTTCACGCAGATGCGTAAACGTGGTTTTCTCGACATATTATTTATGTTGAGTTTAACACGTAGGCTTTCGCGACCAATATTATTCACAATCAAGGTTTTTGGGTTAGATCGTGTTATTTAATGTGTTTTAACTCTCCACCACCCGACACGGCCAAACAGTAAAAAAAGTGTCACGTTTAAAAAAGACAAATAGTTCACTGCTTTAGCCAATCGGTGTGTTGAAGAGTGAATCAACATCATTTAAATTTTTTGAGTAGTACGACGTTTCGCTGGTAATTACATTCAGTATCAACGGGCGATTTGCCAGAATGGTGAAGCCCTCTCCACTTGCTCCCGGTCTTAAATAGAGCAGCAGCAGGGTGACGTCATCATTTAACCCAGTCTGGTGCGGTGATTTGAGGCGGAGCGGGTATTGTAATTATATAATAGATTGGTAATCATTCAATCGTTATTCATTGGTTTTTTTCCCATGTAAGGAATTGTTTGGATTGCCACGTACGGCGCGAAAGAAGTCCAACGTCTATGTTGAGTGATCGCTGCACTCTCACGGGTCACTACGCTCTACCGTACAACACCGCGCGGTCTGTCAAAGGCCCTCCTCGCTCGTGGGTGAGTTATTCAAGGCAGAGCCATACGGTGAAGAACAGAAGTCAACGGAAGCCCGCGAATGTGTTAACAAATTCATCAATAACGGAGGTTTTTTGGGGTCAGATCGCGTAAATGTGTAAATGTTGTGTTGTTGAACCCGCCGCCACCCGAGACAGCCAACCAGTGAGGGTTGTCACGTAAACAGAACGTGGCCAATTCGTCACTGGTACAGCACGCCGGTTGTGTGTTGGAGAGCTGGCTAGCTGTCACCTGAAGCTCGTTGTGATTAATGGCGAAACGTCATGGTACTCAGTTTGTTAATGTCGTGGCTTGGCTGTCCAACACACAACCGGTGTTCTGTACTAGTATACTACACTATACACTACACTATACACTACACTATACACTACACTACTATACACTAATATACACTACACTACACTATACACTACACTATACACTAATATACACTACACTATACACTACTATACACTACACTATACACTACTATACACTACTATACACCAATATACACTACACTATACACTACACTATACACTACACTATACACTACACTATGCACTAATATACACTACACTATACACTACACTATACACTACTATACACTACACTATACACTGCACTATACACTGACATACACGACACTATACACTAATATACACTACACAATACACTACACTATACACTACTATACACTACACTATACACTACACTATACACTAATATACACTACACTATACACTAATATACACTACTATACACTACACTATACACTGCACTATTATACACTACACTATACACTACACTATACACTACACTATACACTACACTATACACTACTATACACTACACTATACACTGCGCTATACACTAGTACACACTACACTATACACTACACTATACACTAATATACACTACACTATAAACTAATATACACTACCCTATACACTACACTATACACTAATATACACTACACTATACACTACACTACACACTCGTGCTGTGCTAGTGACGAATCGGCCACGTTCTGTTCATGTGACAACCCTTACTGGTTGGCTGTGTCGGGTGGTGGCGGGTTTTAACGACACAACATTTATATTTGTACGCGATCTGACCCCACAAAAACCTCTCGTGGATGATAATGTTCGTTACAGCCTGCTACGTGTTAAACCGTTCAGAAATGCTTCGTATAATTCACAGCAGCCATTATAAACCATGATGTTGTCTTAAACAGAGACATCCTCCGACGAAAGTAAAATCATTGATCGGCCTACGCTTTAAAAGCGCTGGCATTGCAGCGGCACTGCGGTGTTACCACACAACAAATCTGCACCGCTGATTGTAGAGGCTTGGGGGGATTTGCCAAGGCCACTCCGTCATCAAGAAGGGCCCCTGGTGACTGTCGCGGTCCCCAAGTGACGAGATTCATTCCCCGGGCCGGACGAACGAACGGCCGGGGGCGGCGCAGCACGTGACGCAAGAGTCACGTCGGCTGGGGGTCTCGGTCGGTGATGCCCAGAGGGGCGGCAAGGGAAATCCGGCCAGGCCCCTCTGACGGCCGATAGCCGAGAAGCACCGAACGTTGGTGAAGCTGCTTGTTGTGATTACTGACGAAACGTCGTGTTCACGTTGTTCATGTTTGGGCTTTGCTCTCCAGCGCACCGCTGTTGCCGTGCTAGTGACGAATTGGGCCACGTTCTGTTCACGGGACAAACTAACTGGCTGCGTCGGGTGGTGGCGGGTTTAACGACACATTTATATATTTACGCGATCTAACACAAAAAACACCTCTATCACGGAGGTAATTCATGATTTGCAGCGGAATGTAGTTTGTGTGTTACAAGTCCTGCCACGCGCGACAATGGTCAGACAACATTTGTCTTTATCCTGGGACCTCCTGTTGCCAGCGCCAAAAAGTGATGGTAGGTTTGTCCACCTTTTTGTCTGGCAACGAAACAGCGGCGTCAAGATGTTAAAACGCCAAACTGAAACCTTTTACAAGGAATCACGTTGCTGCATTCACCACAATGCTTGTGGTCAAAATGCAAACAAAAAACGTACTCTGATCATATATGATGATGCATTGTCTTTGAAACTGCTTGGATCTACACCAGAGACGCATTTTTGGCCTTTTGGCGTCCTCTGGTCTAACACCGTCTGAGACGAGGCTCCTAAGAAAGCTGTCTCTGGTGTGGGCCAATCAGTTTTCAAATACAATGCATCATCAAATATTATCAGAGTGTGTTGTTTTTGTTTGCATTCTGACCACAAGCATTGTGGTTAATGCAGCAACGTGATTCCTTGTTAAAAGGTTTCAGTTTTGGTGTTTTAACATCTTAACGCTGCTGTTTCGTTGCCAGAAGAAAAGGGGAAAACCCCTATGATCATGTATTCGTCTGTTTGGTTTTTATTTTATCCGCAAATTTCAGGACTAACTGAGCAGCACCTCAATTACTGTTTTCAAGCCGATGCGGTTGAGTTTCTAAGAGACTGACGTTGTACAATGGACTGATATCCTTTAGGCTCCTCACTGAAATCTATTTGAAACCCAATTTCATCTCAAAATGCCTTTTTTTGCTGATGGATTTCTGAGCAGCTCCAGTTGTTTATCTTGAGTGTCGTTGGGACGGACGGATGGACGGATCTGCAGCGAGGGCATTGAGCCAGAATCGCCGAGACCCTGGGTTTGAATCCAAGCAACAACCGCCTAATGTTTAAACCGTACCCTTAAATGTGTACATTTGATGTCGGCCAAATCACCAACGACTACGCTAACCATCATGCTAAAAATAGTTCTCACTTAATTTGGGCCAAGTTCCAGCTCTACACAAATAAATATTTTTTTTCTCACCATAATTCGACTCGTCCAATCAACATGCTGTTTGTTCGCCTCGTCGCAGGGCATCGACGTGAAGTGTTGTGCCCCCTCCTCCTGGTGGGTGTGTGTGTCAATCGAAGGTCATTTGAAGGGAATCTCAGAAACGCTTGCGAAATCCGCCTCGCGAGCGGGGGGAGGGGTGGTGGAGGCCGCCGCTCCGCTTCGCGAGAGTTCCAGACGGACACTTCGTCACGTGACGTCATACGGAACGCACGTTTCTGGAATAACGTTTGGGGGGAAAAAAGATGCCAAAAACACATCTGAGCATGAATTTTGATTTGAAGCTTTCGTGACTGCAGTGATTCATATTCTTGGTTCTTTCGGTAAAGTCACCACGTAGAAGGGAAACAATCAAATAATCAAATATATAAAACAATAAATTCTCACGACGTTTCGACCGCAACACGAGCAGTCATCATCAGGTTTTCACACCTGATGATGATTGCTTGTGTTGCGGTCGAAACGTCGTGAGAATTTTATTGTTTTATATATATTCTATTATTTTATTGTTTCCCTTCAACGTGACTTTACCGAAAGAACCAATAATATATCTGAGCATAGTTAAGAGGCGTGCGTGCAACTGTCCCGATTAAGCAAATGGCGTGGTAAAGTGGGCTTGGCCTGCCTTTGTTTATCATCATGGCTCTGGAAGAAATCCCCAACCCCTCACCCGGGGTCGGTGGGGGGAGAACCCGGCCCCTCAACGTCCCGGCTCCCTGTCTCTCCCCAGCGCCGGGTGGCACCCCCAATTTGACTGTGCCCCCAACCACAGGTAAGTAGACACCGGGCAGCACGTGCTGTGTATGTCCGACGCTACATAGGGTCCTCGCGACGTGGTGATACTACGCCGTATCAACGACAATCGTACGATCCGTGATGATCGTACGATCCATCTGCTAGATACCGTCATATCCCCGTGATTGTTGTAGCTGGTTTAAATTTGTTTTATTTCCTGACCGGGAAAAACTAAAACATCAATAACAAATAGGTTCGTTAACGTCGTTAATAAATGGGCATCGTCCATTACATTAATGCTCTGCAATATTTTTCAAAATAATTGACGCCACGGTGATTGACCTGCATGATTTTCATAATGAAGATAATTACGTAATTTGTTTCAGTGGAGCTGACAGCATGTACCGAGTACGTTATAAGTGTGACAGATGGCCTTGATTATAAAATACTAGCTGTACTACCCGGCTTCGCCCAGGACTTGGATCCACAACGCCCGGCCGCCTTTGTCTCCCCAGTGGGGATGTTCACACACCACAGCAGTTACTCGTTTGAGGCTGAGACGACCTAGGGGAGGCCCAGGACCGGTTAAAATAATCGTCACCGGTGGTGGCCGTGAGCGGGAATCGAACTCGGGTCGCCGGGTTCGTAGCGCAGCGTAGCGCTAACCACTACACTACAATGTGTTACGCTTCCACACACACACAGACACACACACAGACACACACACAGACACACACACATGGACACACACAGACACACACACGGACACACACACAGACACACAGACACACACACAGACACACACAGACACGCACACATAAACACACACACAGTCACACACAGACACACATACAGACACACACACAGACACACAGACACGCACACACGCATACACACACACAGACACACACGGACACACGGACACACAGACACACACAGAGACACACACACAGACACAGACACACACACAGACACACACACACAGACACACACAGACATACACACACAGACAGTCACACACAGACACACACACAGACACACACACAGTCACACACAGTCACACACACAGACACACACACAGACACACACACACAGACAGTCACACACAGACACACACACAGACACACACACACAGACACACACACAAACACACACAGACACACACACAGACACACACACAGACACACACACACGGACACAATGTATAAACCTCCACCCACTCGTGCGAGTGATGAATATAATAGATAAGTGCCAATAATGCATTGTAAACACGCGTCTACGTCACGTGCTCTCGCAATTAACTCATTAACCCGATTGGCAATCATTGACATCCACGCGCGTGGCTTCCCAGCGTCACGTGGCCGTCAAGGCATCGGCCAATCAATTATGCAAATTAGTGTCGCAATCCCACTGATTGATGAATCAAGGCGGGCAGGCTGAAGGAGGAGTGCGCCTAGTGAATAGTGAATTGTTCACTCGGTGCGTGTGTGGAGCGGTGGCTACCGCCGGCGCTGTGGAGGGCTTGTTAATGATCGTTCACTGGACTCGACATTGGTGGTGGTGGTGATGTTGTAAGGAGTTGGGGCACAAAGTGAAGCTTCACCAGGCCAGCAGGACGGTCTGTTGTCTCGCGTTTACGTTTGTTATTCGAGCTACAAATAGCCGAGTGGGGGGTGGGGTGTGGACGCGTGGCAGACCCCCAACTCTGTGCGTTCTCTACCGTAGTCTCCAGATTCATAGACGCACTTTCTGGAGAATGTGACCATTCTTAATTTCAACAACAACAACAACAAACACCGCGTTAAGCAGTGGTAGTAGTAATAATACTGTAGCTCTTGGGTTACGTTATGCATTTCGTACAATGCCGAGCCGTTTGGATTTTTTGCGATGACCATAATATTAATGACTTAAAGCTTTCGTGACTGCAGGAATCACATTTATGTTTACTGCCTCAGCAGCTCTCCCGCTATATGATATTGTTATTATTTTTATATATATTTTTTATCTACGTGGCTTTACAGAAAGACCCAAAGAATATAACAATCATGTTTGTCAATCATCATCATCAGCTGCGATAGCATTAAGTGGCATCATCAGTTCAATCATCATCAGCAGCAGCATCATCATCGGCCCTCAACAGCAGCAGCAGCATCACCATCACTGCCCTTGTCGCTATCTGACAGCATCATCAGCACTGCCCTTGTCGCTATCTGACAGCATCATCATCGGCAACAGAGGCAGCAGCAGCAGCAGCGTCATGACCGCCATGCAGTGCAGCGCTGCCAGCGAGACTCTTCCCAACTCCAACTCCTTAGCAGGAGGAGGAGGAGGAGAGGCCGCAGCCGCGAGCACCACGTGGCCACTCGCAGGCGCTGCGTCACGTGGTGTCGGCACCGGGCTAGTCTCACTATCGCAGGGTTACCTGCGCGTAGCTCTAGATGTGCCTTGGCCAGGTGTGTCTGTGTATCAGCCAGGTGTGTCTGTGTATCAGCCAGGTGTGTCTGTGTACCAGCCAGGTGTGCCTGTGTACCAGCCAGGTGTGTCTGTGTACCAGCCAGGTGTGCCTGTGTATCGGCCAGGTGTGGGTGAGTGACAGCCAGGTGTCCCTGTGTATCAGCCAGGTGTGTCTGTGTACCAGCCAGGTGTGGGTGAATACCAGCCAGGTGTGCCTGTGTATCAGCCAGGTGTGCCTGTGTATCAGCCAGGTGTGTCTGTGTATCGGCCATGCATGGCTGAGTATCGGCCAGGTGTGTCTGTGTATCAGCCAGGTGTGTCTGTGTATCAGCCAGGTGTGTCTGTGTATCAGCCAGGTGTGTCTGTGTATCAGCCAGGTGTGTCTGTGTATCGGCCAGGTGTAGATAAGTACCAGCCAGGTGTGGCTGTGTATCAGCCAGGTGTGGGTGAATACCAGCCAGGTGTGTCTGTGTATCAGACAGGTGTGTCTGTGTATCAGCCAGGTGTGGGTGAGTACCATCCAGGTGTGGGTGAGTACCAGCCAGGTGTGTCTGTGTACCAGCCAGGTGTGGCTGAGTGCCAGCCAGGCTCTCAGAAGGGCCACGCTCGTTGGAGGTTCACGACGGGCGTGCGGCCGGTGTCGACGCCGGCGTGGGCGGCGGGCGAGCGGCGGGCGCCCCGCCCGAAGCCGGAGTCCCGTTCGCCCGGTTGGCAAGCCGGGCGGGCGGGCGGCGAGCTCGCGGGTCGCGGTGCGGGCGACGGCGAAGACGCCGCCGGGACTCGTGCGGGCGCGAGGAGCGGAGGCGACGCAGAGGCGCGGTCTGGCGCGCCCTGGTTGGACGCCAATCCGCGGGGCGCTTCTCACGCAAGTGTCGGCAGCCCAGGTGCGAGTCGCCGCACGGGTGCGCTGCGGGTAGACCCGAGTCCTCCAGGTGAGACTCGGTCCGGTGAGCCCCACCCAGGAGCTGCGAGTTGTGCAGGTGTGCCGCAGGTAGGGCGGCTTATTCCACGTGCCGGCGGAGGTGATGGCAGTGGTGGTATTGATTACGGTGGCAGTGGTGGTTATGACATTGGTGGTGATGGTAGTAGTGGTATTGATGATGGTGGTGGTGTTGGTAGTGGTGGTTGTAATATTGATGGTGGCAATGGTAGTGGTATTGATGGTGGTGTTGGTAGTGGTAGTGCTGGTTGTAATATTGATGGTGGCAATGGTGGTGATGGTAGTAGTGGTATTGACGGTCGTGTTGGTAGTGGTAGTGCTGGTTGTAATATTGATGGTGGCAATGGTGGTGATGGTAGTAGTGGTAGTGACGGTGGTGCTGGTAGTGGTAGTGCTGGTTGTAATATTGACGGTGGCGATGGTGGTGATGGTAGTAGTGGTAGTGACGGTGGTGTTGGTAGTGGTAGTGCTGGATGTAATATTGATGGTGGCGATGGTGGCGATGGTAGTAGCGGTAGTGACGGTGGTGGTGGTGGTAGCAGTGGGGTGTTGTGGCATGGCGTGAAAGCCCTTGGCGCTGCTGCTGCTGCCGCTGTGAGCCAGGCAGGCACCAGGCGCGCCCCGCCGGCACCCCCGGCCGGGGTGATCTGCTGCGTGGCGGCGCGCAACGCCTCGCACGGCCGTGCCATCCCACAACGCTCACAGGTAACGGAGCTCCCTCGCCACCCCCCCTCCCTCCCCCCCCCCGCGATGTCGCGAACGTCAACACACATTGCACAGTAGGTCCTCATTAAGACCGCACATTTATTTCACCGATCTGTAGTGCAAACGAATGAATGCACGTGTGTGTGTGTATGCATCTTCATTCGCGTGCGCCTATCTCCGACATTTCAGGAGATTAATTCCCGCCGCCTTTCCAGTCCTGCCAGGGTCGATAAAATAACGACCACTTTGTTAGGGGGGGGGGGGGAGTTGAAAGGGATCGCCCCCGCCAGAGGAATATGGAATTTCCACCATCGGCTCAGGGCTGTGAAACCGGACATGAGCACCGCCGCTCACCTGAGCGGCAAATCACTTTGACCTCGAGTTGACCTTCAGCAGAAACAAAATCACGTGACGTGCCTTGTGAACGCCTCTGATGCACCACAGTGCCTTGTGAACGTCTCTGATGCACCACAGTGCCTTGTGAACGCCTCTGATGTACCACAGTGCCTTGTGAACGCCTCTGATGCACCACAGTGCCTTGTGAACGCCTCTGATGCACCACGTGCCTTGTGAACGCCTCTGATGCACCACAGTGCCTTGTGAACGCCTCTGATGCACCACAGTGCCTTGTGAACGCGTCTGATGCACCACGTGCCTTGTGAACGCCTCTGATGCACCACAGTGCCTTGTGAACGCCTCTGATGCACCACAGTGCCTTGTGAACGCGTCTGATGCACCACAGTGCCTTGTGAACGCCTCTGATGCACGTGACGTGCCTTGTGAACGCCTCTGATGCACCACAGTGCCTTGTGAACGCCTCTGATGCACCACGGTGCCTTGTGAACGTCTCTGCTGCACGTGACGTGCCTTGTGAACGCCTCTGATGCACCACAGTGCCTTGTGAACGCCTCTGATGCACCACAGTGCCTTGTGAACGCCTCTGATGCACCACAGAGCCTTGTGAACGCCTCTGATGCACCACAGAGCCTTGTGAACGCCTCTGATGCACCACAGTGCCTTGTGAACGCCTCTGATGCACCACAGTGCCTTGTGAACGCCTCTGATGCACCACAGTGCCTTGTGAACGCCTCTGATGCACCACAGTGCCTTGTGAACGCCTCTGATGCACGTGACGTGCCTTGTGAACGTCTCTGATGCACCACAGAGCCCCGTCGCCCCCTGCGCCACGGAGCGGCTGCACGCCGGCTCCCGGGGGTCACGTGACCCGTGGGGCCACGTGACCCCTCTGGAACCCGTGGCCTCCGCGGACCCGTCGAGACTCCGGCAGTGGCCTCCGGGACCCGCGGGGCCTTCGGAGCCGGGCCGACCCCCGGGGCACCCCTGGCCTGGCCAGCCGGTGAGGGGCGGTGTTGGCTGTGCTGTGTTCGCTGTGTTGTGTTGTGTTCGCTGTGTTGTGTTCACTGTGTTGTGTTGGCTGTGTTGTGTTCGCTGTGCTGTGTTGGCTGTGTTGTGTTCACTGTGTTGTGTTGGCTGTGTTGTGTTGGCTGTGTTGTGTTGGCTGTGTTGTGTTCGCTGTGTTGTGTTCGCTGTGTTCGCTGTGTTGGCAGTGTTGTGTTCGCTGTGTTGTGTTCGCTGTGTTGGCTGTATTCGCTGTGTTGTGTTGGCTGTGTTGTGTTCGCTGTGCTGTGTTCGCTGTGTTGTGTTGGCTGTGCTGTGTTGGCTGTGTTGTGTTCGCTGTGTTCGCTGTGTTGTGTTGGCTGTGTTGTGTTCGCTGTGTTCGCTGTGTTGTGTTGGCTGTGTTGTGTTGGCTGTGTTGTGTTCGCTGTGTTGTGTTCGCTGTGTTGTGTTGGCTGTGTTGTGTTCGCTGTGCTGTGTTCACTGTGTTGTGTTGGCTGTGTTGTGTTCGCTGTGTTGTGTTCGCTGTGCTGTGTTCGCTGTGTTGTGTTGGCTGTGCTGTGTTCGCTGTGCTGTGTTGGCTGTGTTGTGTTCGCTGTGTTGTGTTGGCTGTGTTGTGTTCGCTGTGTTGTGTTGGCTGTGTTGTGTTCGCTGTGTTCGCTGTGCTGTGTTGGCTGTGTTGTGTTGGCTATGCTGTGTTTGCTATGTTGTGTTCGCTGTGCTGTGTTCGCTGTGCTGTGTTGGCTGTGTTGTGTTCACTGTGTTGTGTTGTGTTGGCTGTGCTGTGTTCACTGTTCGCTGTTTGCTGTTTGCCACGAGGGCAACCGCGGTGTGTCAGTGACGTGTGGCCGTCTCTGTGGCGGTCTCTGTGGCGGTCTCTGTGGTGCGGCAGTCGAAGCCCAACGGGGCAGGTCGCGTGCGGCGGGCCGAGGCGTGGGAGTGGCCGCCGCCTCTCCCCGAGTCGTCTTGGCCAGCGTGGAAGAGCAGGCCGACACATTTACCCCCCCCCCCCCCCCCCCATCGTGAGGGGGTCGCTCGCCCTGTGCTTCTCCTTCCGCAGCGCCGTTCGTCGGGCCCCCGGGCCGGCCCGGTGGCCTGGTGCCCCCCCGGTGCCGCCCCCCCTGTTGTTCCGCACCCCGGCACCGGAGCTCTTCTCTGCCGTGCAGCGTGGCGAGCTGCGAGACGACTCCCAGCCAAGTCTCGTCGATATCGTCCTCCTGCAGCACCACCACCAGCAGCAGCAGCAGGTCCACCACCAGCAGCAGCAGGTCCACCACCAGCAGCAGCAGCAGGTCCACCACTACCAGCAGCAGCAGGTCCACTACCACCACCAGCAGCAGCAGCAGCAACAGCAGGTCCACTACCAGCAGCAGCAGGTCCTCCTCCAGCAGCAGGTCCACCACCACCACCAGCAGGTCCACCACCACCACCAGCAGCAGGTCCACCACCACCACCAGCAGTAGGTCCACCACCACCACCAGCAGCAGGTCCACCACCACCACCAGCAGCAGGTCCGCTACCACCACCAGCAGCAGCAGGTCCACCACCACGACCACCAGCAGCAGGTCCTCCTCCAGCAGCAGGTCCACCACCACCACCAGCAGCAGCCACAGCAGCAGCGGATGCTGCAAGCGGGGTCGTCCTGCGTGGTTCTCAAGGGGTCTCAGATTCCAGCTGGGCTCTGCAGGACTCTCACGGGTCCCTCCGTCAACTTCACCACCTCCACCACCTCCACCACCGTCTGCTCCACCACCTCCACCGCCGTCTGCTCCACCACCTCCACCGCCGTCTGCTCCACCACCTCCACCGCCGTCTGCTCCAGCACCTCCACCGCCGTCTGCTCCAGCACCTCCACCGCCGTCTGCTCCACCACCTCCACCGCCGTCTGCTCCAGCACCTCCACCGCCATCTGCTCCAGCACCTCCACCGCCGTCTGCTCCACCACCTCCACCGCCGTCTGCTCCACCTCCTCCACCGCCGTCTGCTCCACCTCCTCGCGCTCCTCCCGCTGGTGCTCCTCCGCCTCCCCGAGGACAGCGGCTGCTGCCGCGTTAGCTCGGAAGAGCAAAGCGAACGCGCGCGAAAGGCTCCGGGTGAGAGGCCACGATCCCCTTAGGTTGACTCAGACTAAAATAAAACTTGGGGGGGTAGGGGGGGGAGGGGAGGGGGGGTGATATGGCCCGGCGGTGGCATGTTCGAGATTCGGTTCGGATCTCGCAGGCCACCCCAGCGATTACGTGAAAAGAGTAGCCCATCGTGGTCCATGTGAGTGATGTTTTAAACATTGACACTGCGCCTACATCAGTTGGGACCGCACGTAGCAGCGACAGTCTCCTCCCGACTGGCCCCCACTTGCAGGCCGGGCGTCACGTGGTGCAGCACGAGGACAGCTGCCACTGGGAGAGCTGACGGGTGCCCTTTCAAACGTCTGAGGTGTAAAACGTAAAGTCGCTCATCGTCGCGCGAAGAGATGGCCCGCGACAAGGACGCCGCGTAAAACAAATAATTTTGATTTAAAGCTTTCGCGACTGCAGTAATTCATATTCTTAGCTCTTTCGGTAAAGTCACGTTGAAGGGAAACAATAAAATAATAAAATATATAAAACAATAAAAATTCTGATGACGACTGTTTGTGTTATGGTCGAAACGTCGTGATAATTTTTATTGTTTTATATATATTTTATTATTTTATTGTTTCCCTTCAACGTGACTTTACCGAAAGAGCTAAGAATAGAAACAAATAATTATTTAACTTAAAACTCGGAACCATCCGTCCGTCCGTGTGTCCATCCTCCCGCGTGCCCGTTTCTCTCCCCGTGCTTTTGAGTGACTTCGCGTTATCGTGCAACGCGGCACGGGGTGACGCGAGACGGTTTAAGTCTGGTCGAACCGAGTCCTCGCCCACGGGTGGCGGAACGAGTTAAATTCATGGGAACAAAAATCCCGTGCTGGTGGCGAGAGAAGAGCGATAGGGAGGGCGACTGACCGCCAGCGAGCGACCGGAAGCCGATCGGCGATTCACCGGATCGTCGATCGCCTTCGACGCCGCTTGGCCCTCGAGCGCCGTCGCTCAAGGGCCAAGCGGCGTCCATCCCCGGCGCTGACGGCGTGTCCGCGCGCGTCCGTCCGTCTGCGTGTCCGTGCCCTCAGGTGCGATACCTGAACCGCGCGTTCCTGCTGCTGCGTCGCCTGCTGCCGCTGGACCGCCTCCGGCCGTCGCGGGTGGCGACGCTGCGTGCGACGGTTCGCTACGTCGGCCTGCTGCAGGCCGTGCTGGCGGAGACCGCCGCGGCATGCGGCTCCTCCCCGCGTGGCGCGTGACAGCGCGGGGTGTGTGTGTTTGGTGAAGGGTGTCCCGCCGACTCGGCCAGGTGCGTACACGTAGGTGCGTGTGAGTCGGAGATGCGGGAGCGGGGGGGGGAAGGACAAAAACAGTTCTAAGTAATCTTCTTTGGTTCTTTCGGTAAAGTCACGTAGAATGAGAATAAAATAATAAAATAACACAATAAAATTCTCACGACGTTTTGGTCACAACGCAATGCATTGTTGTGAAATGTTAAACTTTAAAAATCTTAACTATTTTTTTGTGCTTCGGAAACGTGTACGAAAAAGGGGGGGGAACCCGCCCCTCTCTCTGGACGAACAGCGTCGACAGACAGACGCCTTCGAGATGAATCGAAGCGTCTGTTTCCTTGATGGTTTATGGCTTGAGGAAGACCCGAACAGAACCAGGACACAAACACACACACGAACGCACACACACACACAGACCACGCCCCCCCCCCCCCCCCCCCCCTTTTCCACTGCGCGAAGAGAATTGTCTTTGAATATAACGGTCAGCCGCATTTTCAAAAGTCAGTCAAGAGTGAAGCAGCGAGTCAAGACAGATCAGCGAGTCAAGACGTCCACAGGACGAGCAGTCGCATGGAGCGGCTGGCTCCGAGCCTCGCTGAGTAGTGAGGATCGCATGAGTCGCCATGTATCAACAAAAGTGAGTCATACAGCAGTGGAGAGAAACTGCTATCAGCGAATCAGCGCTGAGAGCGCTCGAGCATCTCCACAGAGAAAGCACGTGCAACGTAGCTGAACCAGCAGCGGAAAAGCTTGGACAGCCGCCAACAAATTCAGCAAACCAGCGACCAAGCGCGTGCGACTTGAGTCATACAGCAGTGGAGGAAACCTGCTGCCAGAGAGCCGCCAACAACCTCAACAAAGAGAGCACGTGCGACTCGGCTCACTCAGCAGAAGAAAACTTGACCTGTCGCCCGCGAGCGCAGCGTCAGATACTACAGCAGCGGAAAGAGCGCGGCCAGCAACGCCAAGCAAGAGCGTGCAGCAGCTCAACCAGCAGTGGAGAGAAACTGCTGTCAGCGAACCAGCACGGGCGCGTTCGCGCATCTTCAAGGAGAGGGAGCGCGCGCCACCAGCGTGCCATCAGCACCAGCATCAGCACCAGCGCGTGCCAACATTAACCACCAGCGTGCCACAGCGCGCAACTTTGCATCACCAGGGCTGAGAGGGCAGCGGCCCCGCACTCAACACCCATCGGCGCGACGACGGCGAGCGTCGTGCTGACTCATCCAGCCAGCAGTGGACAGAAACTGGCAGCCGTTCGTATGCAACCCCTCCTCCACACTCCCTCCTCACTCCCCCACCGCGCCGCAACACACAGGAAACACATTTTGAACACAAGAGATGCTAACCTCGGCGTCTGCTTTACGCAAGGAATTGAACCATTGATAAAGAAGACACACGATACGCATATCGGGATAATCAAGAAGGGTGCCACTCCAAGGTGGTGCATTAAAAATCAATTCATAAAGAAAAATACTGCTGTCATTGATGAGTTGCATAATAACCAATCGTCCTACTGTTAACAACGTGATAATTGACTTGAAGGTCTATGAATGGATGTGGTACTGTGTGGGCAATGTTTAAACACGAATTTACAAATTATAAGGTTAAGGTTTTGATAGAATAGTTGCATGTTTTAATCTCTCTCTGAACAACCGATTGATTGTGTTACGCGTCGGGAATTAACCACAGGTGCCGCTATCGAGGTGAAACAACGCAATCGTGATGGTATCATGTTAACGCTGTGTTGAAATTCAAACATCCCGAGATTGAGTTTTCATATTATCCAAAAATTAAAGTTAGCTAAAAAATAAAATTGATTAAAGCAGGTTTGTGTGTGATTCTTCCTGAAATTCTGCATATTGTTCTGCGTATGAGATCTGAATCCTGGGGACCTATCATAAGCACACTATCACCACACATAATCCATAACACACATAATTCATAATGTTCAATCGAGAGTAATCATATCCTTATCGATAATACGGAATTAAAGAGCAGAGTCGAATCGACTCTCTCTCATTCACGCTCACAAAGCCTGCGTCACTGCATACGATTAATCGCGTTGTTCCAATTCATAACACAATCCTCGTCACCGAGGCTCGACTTATTATCATAACGACCTGCATTACCATAACCACGCCCACTCGCATAAATTAATACGATTATCTCTCGAATCAGCATAATTTATGCGCATAATTACACAAATTAACATAATTTCGGATAAATTATGCAAATTTCAAATTTCATTTAATTTTCATTATTTTCATCAATTTTCATAACACCTATATATACAACAGTGTGTACACTGTGTGTGTACACTATGTGTGTGTGTACACTGTGTGTACACTATGTGTGTGTGTACACTGTGTTTGTACACTATGTGTACACTGTGTGTGGAAGCCAACTGTGGACCGGTTTTGGTGGACAATGTCTCAACAGCAGTGGGGCTTGCTTCAAGCCATGGTTGTGAACATCCAGACGTTAATCAGCAAGGAGCATTTCTAGTCCAAGTTCGACAAAATCTACGTCAACACGTAAGACAAAATTATAATTCGTGTTGTAGAGAATGTATCTCCGCTACGTGTAACTTTAAGGTGGTATGCCTTGTAACTGATGAATGGTCCGAGTGTGCTTCCTATTTCAAAGACAATGAGTTGCTCCAGATGCTTCGTGGAACACAAAAACACCGTTTGACCTGTATCACAAGAACAACGGGTCTCACCTGAGTTCTCTGTACAGGTTACTTACAAAACACACACACACGCACTTTGTCCTAACATCACTTATTCAATGTTTGACGTTTATAAATAAAATGTTGCATGTACACACAGGAATTATAACAAAATTTAATTACTGCAGTGAAATATACTGCATCAGATAACATCTGATTAAGAAGCTACTTGAAAAAAAATATGCACCGTCTGCTTAACAGTGGATGTAAAACATACTATTGTGTCATTCAAAACGAGTAGGCCATTGCATGCTGGCGAATTCTAAACATTAGTGACAAATTACACAACTGAGATGAAACATCAATCATCGCCCCCTACTGACAGCCTCTTGTTCACATACTCTTTGGTTCTTTCAGTGAAGTCACGTAGGCAGAAAAAATAATAATAGATCACGACGTTTCGATCGTAACACAAGCGGTCGTCCTGAGGCGGAAAAAATAATAAATGCAGGCCGGTGCAGGGCCACCACCCTGTGCCACACAGGGGCAGCTGCTACTTGGGGATGCTCTTCGAGTGTTTCAGACGAGGTACAATACAAAACTCGGAGATGCCGAGGCGGTTAAGCAAGCGCCGAGTAAATGCAATTATTATAACATAGTGAATGCTTGGGAGCTTATTGTCTCTCGCTCCTGGTTAGAGATCTACCCAACCCACAGGTCCACAAAGACTGGCCGCCCTTACTCTGCAGGTTGAACTAGGAACTGAGTGTCCAACTTCACATTCTTGTCATTAAAGGCCCGTGACAAAGGTGCATCTATTGAAGCAACATCGTCTCTGGCTTACACATCTACCGGGTCTCCACTTGACTTTGTATTGTCTAGGAGCAAGTCCACCCACACCTCCACTTCCACAAACTGCTGGGGGTTGCCTCGCTCTGCCTCAGTCAGAATTCTCCTCCTGCTTCACGATGTGAAGGTCCCATTTTGGAGTTGAATCTTCATCTTCACATTTTATCTTCACTTCTTTGCTCATCACCTCTTCACATTTCACCATCACCTCTTCATATTCCACCTTTATACCTTTAAAAGTGTCCAAGCTGGGATTTTCGTCCGGTTCTTGTTTCATGAGGGATGGGCTCATTGCGGCACTTTGACTTTCACAAGCTGATTTCAGACTCCGACTCCGCTCCTTGTGATGCTTTTGTGTTCTCTGGTGTCTTCGAAGATTTGATGAATCTGCAAACGGCTTCCCGCACAGAGTACACTTGAAGGGTTTCTCTCCCGTATGTGTTCTCTGGTGTTTTACAAGAGCAGATGACTGTGCAAACGCCTGCACGCACTCACTGCACTTGAAGGGTTTCTCTATCGTGTGTGTTCTCTGGTGTACTTCAAGATTTGATGAACGTGCAAATGCCTTCCCGCACAGAGTGCACCTGAAAGGTTTCTCTCCCGTGTGTGTTCTCTGGTGTTTTACAAGACCAGATGACCATGAAAATGCCTTCCCACAAACACTGCACTTGAACGGTTTCTCTCCCGTGTGTGTTCTCTGGTGTGTTTTAAGAACAAATGAACCTGAAAATGTCTTCCCACAAACACTGCACTTGAAGGGTTTATCTCCTGTGTGTGTTCTCTGGTGTATTACAAGATTATATGACTGTGTAAACGCCACCCCGCACATCGTGCACCTGAAGGGTTTCTCTCCCGTGTGTGTTCTCTGGTGTGTTTTAAGAGCAGATGACCGTGAAAATGCCGTCCCACACACACTGCACTTGAAGGGTTTCTCTCCCGTGTGTGTTCTCTGGTGTTTTTTAATATTAGATGAATCTGGAAATGCCTTCCCACACACACTGCACTTGAAGGGTTTCTCTCCCGTGTGTGTTGTCTGGTGAATTTTAAGAGCAGATGACTGTGAAAATGCCTTCCCACAAACACTGCACTTGAAGGGTTTCTCTCCTGTGTGTGTTCTCTGGTGTATTACAAGATTATATGACTGTGTAAACGCCACCCCGCACATCGTGCACCTGAAGGGTTTCTCTCCCGTGTGTGTTCTCTGGTGTGTTTTAACAGCAGATGACCGTGAAAATGCCGTCCCACACACACTGCACTTGAAGGGTTTCTCTCCCGTGTGTGTTCTCTGGTGTTTTTTAATATTAGATGAATCTGGAAATGCCTTCCCACACACACTGCACTTGAAGGGTTTCTCTCCCGTGTGTGTTCTCTGGTGAATTTTAAGAGCAGATGACTGTGAAAATGCCTTCCCACACACAGTGCACTTGAAGGGTTTCTCTCCCGTGTGTGTTCTCTGGTGTTTTTTAAGAGTCGATGAATCTGAAAATGCCTTGTCACACACAGTGCACTTGAAGGGTTTCTCTCCTGTGCGAGTTCTCTGGTGCTGTGTCAAATTTCCAGTCCGATCCGTGCCGTATGCACGCTGGTCGCATTGTTGACTTGTCGTACCGAGCTGCTGTGCTGAGTGCATTTGCTCCATCAGACCAGGGTCAGCTGCAGACAGAAAATAAGAATATCCACACCATCGACACGTCAGTATCGAGCCATGGAGGAATTAATATATACAGTAACACGTGACTTACACGTCTATATTCATTCATATATTCATGACTAGCTGCACTACCCGGCTTCGCCCGGGACTTGGATCCCCACGTCCGGTCGCCTTTGTCTCCCCAGTGGCGATGTTTACACCACAACAGTTACTCGTTTAAGGCTGAGTCAACCTAGGGGAGGCCCAGAAGCGGTTCAAATAATCGTCACCGGTGGTGGCCGTGAGCGGGAATCGAACTCGTGTCGCCGGGTTCGTAGCGTGGTGTAGCGCTAACCGCTACACTACAATGAGTTACTCTTCCACACACACACACAGACACACACACAGACACACACACACACAGACACACACACACAGACACACACACACACAGACACACACAGACACACAGACAACGCTAACTGCTACACTACAATGCGTGACGCTTCCACATGCGAGGGTCACGTGACAAATTTGACGTTACAGCTCACTTGCCGTGCAAAAAATCTATACATTATTGAGCTCCCCCCCCCACCCCTAGAAACAAAAGTGTATTTGTATAATGTATGCACGGTGTACAGTCTGGAAAGTACCCACATGCAAATTTCCAGTTTGTTGCATGTCGGGAAGTACGCTAAACATTTTGAACAGACAACACACACAATCACAACTTTGCCTTTTATATATATTTGGAGATGCAGTGAAAAACTTTCCCAAAATTCATCACGCGGTTTCAGTTTTTCGATTTTCAGTTTGATTTATTTTGGTTATAGTCCCGTGAGCCATTCGGCTCTTGAATCGGGTGCAACCACAACAAGCAACAAAACAAAAACAGGACCAAGAAAAACATCTTACAGTGACTATGTGTGATTGTGCAAACAGCACTGTCATGGCACGCAATGAGAGGGCAAATGTCATAAATATTCCTGTAAGCCCTCGCATCTTCAACATTAATGTTGCCATAGAAACGTTGTGGGGTTTTTTGCTTCATTGTAAAAAAGAAAAATTATTATCTGTTATTTTATTTTCTATCTACGTGACTTTACCGAAAGAACCAAGAATATTAATTCCTGCAGTCACCAAAGTTTTAAGTCAAAACATTCACACACGTTGACAAAGCCTCACCTTGTGTTGTTGTGGGCAGGTCGCTTCTGATAACAAGAGCGGTATAGCAGCTCAAGCGGGCTTGGCCTGCTAACAAAAGAAAATAAAAACTGCGTGAATATTTACAATAAAACAAAGTTACAAAGTGGCGAGCCGGGTGAAGACAAATTAAACTTAAGCGAGATAATTAAAGTGAACGCAATCAGGCGAGGGCAGGAGGCAAGGCCCCGCGTGGCTAGGCCCCGCGTTGTAAAGTTCCAACCTGGACATCGATTCCCATGCTCGCTGCTACTCAACTGACATCCCTACGAGAGAGAGCGAGGCTCTACCTTGGTAAACAACAACAACCACCACCACCACCACAACAACCACAATCGCAATGAGAATTTCTCACCTCGGATTTCAGTGCAGGAAGCGGTAGCTTCTTGTTACCTAGTGACGTCACGCGGGAGCAGGTGACGTGACGTCACATCCGGGGTACGAGACACGCTCCTCCCACAATGAGCGGCTCCGTAACTAAATTAATTAGATAATTAATAAATTATGTTAATGTTACTCGTCGCATATGTTGTGAGTGCTGAACCCGTCGCAATAAACTCGCGACGGCTTTAACGAACACATTATGTTAATGTACCGCCAGTCACTGGGCGTAGCTTTGCCCAAATAAGGATTGGCACTGGACCGCAATCGGCAGTGACCCAAGCGGAGGGGACGTCACGCTAAAAAGATCGGTGGAATACCTTTGTGACATGACGTCACTAGTGAGGTACACCTCCCCCTGGCGTTTCACGCCAATGAAGTAATGCTGAGTGGTGACGTCACAGAGCGGGATTGGAGTTTAAGTTGATTTAGATTCATTTTCATTGCTCCCTCCCTTGGGTGTGTGAGCTCAGCTACAACAACAACGTGGACATTATTGTGTGTACACTGTGTGAGTACACTGTGTGTGTGTGTACACTGTGTGTGTACACTGTGTGTGTGTACACTGTGTGTGTACACTGTGTGTGTGGACAGTGTGTGTGTGTGTACACTGTGTGTGTGTACAGTGTGTGTGTGTACACTGTGTGTGTATACTGTGTGTGTGTACACTGTGTGTGTGTACACTGTGTGTGTATACTGTGTGTGTGTACACTGTGTATATACTGTGTGTATATTGTGTGTACACTATGTGTATACAGTGTGTGTACACAATGTGTGTGTACACTGTGTGTGTGTACACTGTGTGTACAATGTGTGTGTGTACACTGTGTGTACACTGTGTGTGTGTACACTGTGTGTGTATACTATGTGTGTGCACACTGTGTGTGTGTGTACACTGTGTGTGTGTACACTGTGTGTGTGTGTACACTGTGTGTATGTACACTGTGTGTGTACACGTACACACTGTGTGTGTGTACACTGTGTGTACACTGTATGTGTGTACTCTGTGTGTGTGTACACTGTGTGTGTATACACTGTGTGTGTGTGTACACTGTGTGTATGTATACTGTGTGTGTGTACACGTACACACTGTGTGTGTGTACACTGTGTGTGTACACTGTATGTGTGTACTCTGTGTGTGTGTACACTGTGTGTGTACTCTGTGTGTACACTGTGTGTGTACACTGTGTGTAGTGGGGGGCACAGGTGGTGCATTGGCCAGTCATCTCAGTCAGTCGACCCATGGCATTTTTTCATCAATTTATTATTTTTATTTATTATTTTATTCGTTAAATGTTAATTTATTATTTTTATCTTTTATTTTTCTAGCTACGTGACTTTACCGAAAGAACCAGGAATATGGTAGCGCATTCTCTATTCGTTGCCGAGGTTCAAATCCGACAGGCATATCTGGCTACCCCAGTAACATTCACCACAACATGCGCAGTCTACTAAACAGCGGGTGTCAAACAAACCACTGTGTCACTCACAACGCACATTGCATGTTGGTGTCACGGTCAAAATTGTGGCAATTCCAGTAACACTATCCAGAAACTCCACAGGGAGATGACGCGTCAATGATCGCCCCCTACCGACAGACTCATGTCCACGTGCAGGCCGGTGCATGGCCACCTTGTGCCACACAGGGGCAGCTGCCACTAGGGGGCGCCCTTCCATTGTTTGAGATGAGGTTCGATACGTAACACCCGAGTTGCTGAGTGCAATTGGGCAAGCGACTTATGAGTGCAAATATGTTGTTTATAACGTAGTGAATGCTTGGGAGCTTAATTGTCTCTCGCTCCTGCTCACAGATTTACCCAGCCCACAGCTCCACAGATACCAGCCGCTCCTCCTGGGCAGGTTCGGTTACGTACGGTGCGAAATAAGTTCCAGATACACACACAGAGACTCACTCAGAGACCCATAGATTAACACGGTTGGATAGGTATGGTGCGAAAGAAGTTATATACACACACAGAGACCCATGGATTAACACGGTTGGCTACGTACGGTGCGAAAGTTACAGATAAACAAGTTTGAGTCGCAGGCCGTGGAAGTTGACCAGGCGCGTGTTGCTACTGACAGTCGTTGAATACGGTTGGATAGACGCTGATAGACACACACACAGACAAGACAGGCGGACAGACACAGACAAGAGGAACACAGAGATGACAGAGAGACACAGGCAGAAACACAGAGGCAAACAGATGACACAGACGGACAGAGACAGAGAGATGTTGAATCGAACACACTGAACTCGCTCCATTGAAAGAGATTCCTCGATCATCGCAATGCCCGGAAGTCGTTCTTATTTTTATTGATTTAATTGCGTGTGGTGTGTACGTGCAAGCAATGTGGGATATCGATGTACGCAGATATGAACAAGATCAGCAGACAAGACGTCTTTAGTTTAACATGTAGGCTTTCGCGACCGATATTATTCATAATAAAGGTTTTTGGGTTAGATCGCGTTTATTTATAAATGTGTCGTAACCCTCCAACACCCGACACGGCCAATCAGCAAAAAAAAGTGTCACGTTGACAAAAAGACAAATAATTCACTACTTTAGCCCACCGGTGTGTTGAAGAGTGAATCCACATTTACAGTTTGAGTACGACATTTCGCTGGTAAATACATCCAGCATCATCAGGCAATTCGCCAGAATGGTAAAGCCCTCGCTTGCTCCCGGTTTTAATCGGTCTCTCCACTAAACAAAGGAATGTTTAACACGAAATATAAATCCCACGGTCTTCGTGCGAGTCCATAATTACTGCAGCATTGCTTCAGTGCAAGCCAACTGTGGACCGGTTTTGGTGGACACTGTGTGTGTACACTATGTGTGTGTGTGTACACTATGTGTGTGTGTACACTATGTGTGTGTGTGTACACTGTGTGCATACACTGTGTGTGTGTACACTTTTGATTTAAAGCTTTCGTGACTGCAGTAATTCATATTCTTAGTTCTTTCGGTAAAGTCACGTTGAAGGGAAACAACAAAATAATAAAATATATAAAACAATAAAAATTCTCACGTTTCGACCATAACACAAACGGTCGTCATCAGGTGTGTCGGTTTGCATACATTTATTTATTTTTAAACGGTGTATTTATTTATAAAAAAAAACGTTAGCGCCACGCGCAGCGATTTGGCAGTTTATTTAGAAGGACTAGTCCATCTATGTTCTGAAAAGAGGAGGGGGGAGACGAATTTTCTTTTATGTATGCTGTCTGAAAGCCACTGTAAGCGTGAACAATCAATTAAGACCTGAAATGGTTTATCAAATCTTTCCAATGATTGCTAAGCCAGAATCCATCTTCTCGGTTGAAATTGTCTCTGTGCTTGTATATGTGGATAGCCTCATGAACGAATCTCTCATGGTAGCCAGATGGCTTACAAAGAACCTCTGTCTTGGAAAAGTCAATGTCATGTGAGCCTACTGAATTATAACAATGATCTGCCACGGCCGAGGTGTTGGTCCTACCGTGTTTAAGGTCTGCTTTGTGTTCACGAATGCGGTCCGAGACATGGCGTTTGGTTTCTCCAATGTAACTACTACCACAGAGGCAAATTAGTTTGTAGACACCGGGGTATTGTATGTCCGGAATCACATCTTTTACAGACGGAACCAGATCACGGATTTTATGTAATGTGTTGAAACGGAGCTGGATCTTGTGTTTATTCAAGATTTTGGAGATCTTTTTTGTGATCCCCGCAATGTAGGGTAAAGTGATGGTTTTGAAAGGCTCCTCAAGAGGGTCCTTCTTCATGGTTTCAGTGATAGCTTTGCGGATTGTATAGTCGGAGTAACCATTAGCCTTAAGAGCTTGGTGTAGGTGCTTGAGTTCACTGCCTATGTGTTCCTGGTCGGATATGCATTGGGCTCTATGATACAGAGTCTTGATGAGAGAATTCTTCTGTGATTGATGGTGGTGGGAATCCTGTTTCAGATAAGCATCCGTATGGGTAGCTTTCCTGTAGACAGAGTGGCTCATTGAACCATCAGGTCTCTTTTTAATTAGGACATTCAAAAAAGGTAGCTTGCTCTAGACCAATTCTTCGACCACATCAATTCCATACACCCAGCCATCAGATTTACCATGGAAGTCGAAATAGATGGCAAGCTACCTTTTTTGGATGTCCTAATTAAAAAGAGACCTGATGGTTAAATGAGCCACTCAATGTTTGACCCTTATAAAAAATAAAGTGATGCATGTACACACAAAATCAGACAAGTGTTCATTCTAAATTTCGATTTAAAGCTTTCGTGACTGCAAGGATTCATCTTAAGTCACGTAGAATGAGAATAAAATAATAAATAAAATAACACAATAAAGCAATTTACAAGACCAGTCTATTTCTATGACCAGTCACAAGCTAATCACTCAGCTATTTCAATGCTAAATTCTCCTGTTTTATATGTAAACCCCTTTGTCAAGGTGCCTCACTTCTCTAAACCAGCTTAAAAGACGCTACGAATCTTAATGTTCATTGAAGCTCTGTCGTCCCGACGGGTTTGTTCCTTTCACCTGAAGGCCACTTGTGTTGTGGCCGAAACGTCGTGAGAATTTTATTGATATTTTATTTTATTAATTTATTATTTTATTCTCATTCTACGTGACTTTACCGAAAGAACCAAAGAAGATGTTCATTCTAAATTATTGACAGGAATTTTAACAAAATTTAATAACTGCAGTGAAATCTACTGCATCAGATAACATCTGATTAAAAAGCTATTTTTAAAAATATGCACCGTCTGCTTAACAGTGGATGTAAAACATACTATTGTGTCATTCAAAACGAGTAGGCCATTGCATGCTGGCGAATTCTAAACATTAGCGACAAATTACACAACTGAGATGAAACATCAATCATCGCCCCCTACTGACAGCCTCTTGTTCACATACTCTTTGGTTCTTTCAGTAAAGTCACGTAGGTAGAACAAATAATAATAGATCACGACGTTTCGATCGTAACACAAGCGGTCGTCCTCAGGTGGAAAAAATAAATGCAGGCCGGTGCAGGGCCACCACCTTGTGCCACACAGGGGCAGCTGCTACTTGGGGATGCTCTTCGAGTGTTTTAGACGAGATACGAAACTCCGAGTTGCCGAGGCGATTAAGCAAGCACCGTGTAAATGCAATTATTATAACATAGTGAATGCTTGGGGGCTTCTTGGCTCTCACTCCTGGTCAGAGATCTCCACAATCCACGGGTCCACAAAGACTGGCCGCTCGCTCTTACTCTGCAGGTTGAACCTAGGAATTGAGTGTTCAACTTCACGTTCTTGTCATTAAAGGCCTATGACAAAGGTGCATCTATTGTAGCGACCGTCTCAAGCTTACACATCTACCGGGTCTCCATTTGACTTTGTATTGTCTAGGAGCAAGTCCACCCACACCTCCACTTCCATGAATTGCTGGGAGTTGCCTCGCTCTGCCTCAGTCAGAATTCACCTCTGGCTTCACGTTGCCTCCATCAATGTGAAGGTCCGATTTTCGAGTTGAATCTTCATCTTCACATTTCACCATCACCTCTTCCCTCTTCACCATCACCTCTTCATATTTCACCATCACCTCTTCATATTGCACCTTGATACCTTTAAAAGTGTCCAAGGTGGGATTTTCTTCCGGTTCGTGTTTCATGAGGGATGGGCTTATTGCGGCACTTTGACTTTCACAAGCTGATTTCAGACTCCACTCCTTGCAGATCTTCTGATGCTTCTGTGTTCTCTGGTGTACTTGAAGATTTTATGAATGTGCAAACGCCTTCCTGCAGAGTGGACCTCAAGGGTTTCTCTCCTGTGTGTATTCTCTGGTGTGTTACAAGAGGAGATGACTGTGCAAACGCCTTCCCACACACACTGCACTTGAAGGGTTTCTCTCCCGTGTGTGTTCTCTGGTGTACTTTAAGATGTGATGACTGTGAAAACGCCTTCCCACACAGAGTGCACTTGAAGGGTTTCTCTCCCGTGTGTGTTCTCTCGTGTACTTGAAGATGTGATGACTGTGCAAACATCATCCCGCACAAAAAGCACCTGAAGGGTTTCTCTCCTGTGTGTATTCTCTGGTGTTTTTTAAGAACAGATGACAGTGAAAATGCCTTCCCACACACAGTGCACTTGAATGGTTTCTCTCCTGTGTGTGTTCTCTGATGTTTTTAAGAACAGTTGACTGCGAAAATGCCTTCCCACACACAGTGCACCTGAAGGGTTTCTCTCCCGTGTGTGTACTCTGGTGTCTTTGCAGACTTGATGAATGTGCAAACGCCTTCCCACACAGTGCACCTGAAGGGTTTCTCTCCTGTGTGTGTTCTCTGGTGTCTTTGCAGACTTAATGAATGTGCAAACGCCTTCCCACACGCAGTGCACTTGAAGGGTTTCTCTCCCGTGTGTGTTCTCTGGTGTCTTTGCAGACTTAATGAATGTGCAAACGCCTTCCCACACACAGTGCACTTGAAGGGTTTATCTCCCGTGTGTGTTCTCTGGTGTTTTTGCAGATTTGATGAATGTGAAAATGCCTTCCCACACTCAGTGCACTTGAAGGGTTTCTCTCCTGTGTGAGTTCTCTGGTGGATCTGAAAAACTGATGGCCATGCAAATGCCTTCCCAGACACACTGCACTTGAAGGGTTTCTCTCCCATGTGTGTTCTCTGGTGTCTTTTAAGATTATATGACTGTGAAAATGCCTCCCCACACACACTGCACTTGAAGGGTTTCTCTCCCGTGTGTGTTCTCTGTTGTCTTTTAAAAGCAGATGACGGTGAAAATGCCTTGTCACACACACTGCACTTGAAGGGTTTCTCTCCTGTGCGAGTTCTCTGGTGCTGTGTCAAATTTACAGTCCGATCCGTGCTGTATGCACGCTGGTCGCATTATTGACTTGTCATACCGAGCTGCGCTGAGTGCATTTGCTCCATCAGACCAATTCTGCGGAGGAAGCGTCAGAGGAAGCGTCAGCTGCAGACAGAAAAAAATAATATCCACACCATCTACACGTCAGTATCGAGGCACAGAGGAATGCATATATACATTAACATGTGACTTACACGTCTATACTTATTCATATATTCATGATGCAGTGAAAAAGTTTCGCAAATTCATCACAGGGCTGTTATGGCACATAATAAGAGGGCAAATGGTCATAAACATGCCTGGAAGCCCTCGTATCTTCAAATTGAATGTTCACCCAAAACTCCGAGCACACAATTTCGGCTGTCTGGCTACAAAAGGAATTTTTATGAGAGCTAAATTCAGCTGACATAGCAAAGGGTGTTGAAAACAATACCATTTGTGTTATGCATAAATTAATGTTCAATCGCAACTTAGAGGTGTGAATCCAGGCTCAGATGTCCTTGAATGCTGGGATGAACAGTTCCGATTTCAGCTGCATGTGCGTACTGTGTTCACCTCCTGTTTCCATTCTTATAAAAAGTTCCAGAGGAAAACAAAGGTAAACTATTGTTACGTAATAACCTCCGTGTTCAACAGAGTTAATAGACGTTACTGCAAACACAAACTGTACACTGTCACTGGGTAAACAGGCGGTGGCGTGTCTAGAATCACGCCTGGCCACCTTCATCTGCTCGGCATGAATGCTTCCTCACTCCACCAAGTAATTAATTGAGGATCAACGAACATAGCTGAGGCTAACTGGAGTTTGCGTGTCTCTCTCCGTGGTGTGATGTTAACTAACTCACCTGGTATACAGGAAGTCGTGGGTTCGATTCCGACCCTGACGCCTGCTGTATATTTGGAGTTTGCGCGTCTCTCCGTATAGCATCTTTGACCGATAGACATTGACACACGTATTCTTGTTTCTTTCAGTAAAGTTACGTAGATAGAAAATAACAATAATTGATAATACAATTACATTAAAGACTTGTGTTGCGATCAAAACGACGTGAGTTTTTTTGCTTTATTTACATTCATTTTTATTGTTATTTTCATTTAATTTTCTATCTACGTGACTTTACCGAAAGAACCAAGAATATTAATTCCTGCAGTCACCAAAGTTTTAAGTCAAAACATTCAGACACGTTGACAAAGCCTCACCTTGTGTTGTTGTGGGCAGGTCGCTTCTGATAACAAGAGCGGTATAGCAGCTCAAGCGGGCTTGGCCTGGTGAAAAAAATAAAAACTGCGTAAATATTTACAATAAAACAAAGTTACAAAGTGGCGAGCCGGGTGAAGACAAATTAAACTTAAGCGAGATAATTAAAGTAAACGCAATCAGGCGAGGGCAGGAGGCAAGGCCCCGCTTGGCTAGGCCCCGCGTTGTAAAGTTCCAACCTGGACATCGATTCCCATGCTCGCTGCTACTCAACTGACATCCCTACGAGAGAGAGGCTCTACCTTGGTAAACAACAACAACAACCACCACCACTACCACCATGAGAATTTCTCACCTCGGATTTCAGTGCAAGCGCGGATCGGCAGCCTCCTGTTACCTCGCGACGTCACGCGGGTAAGCAGGTAACGTGACGTCACTTCCGGGGTAAGAGACACGCCCCTCCCATAATGAGCGGCTCTGTAACTGAATAAATTATATTTTGATTTAAAGCTTTCGTGACTGCAGTAATTCATATTCTTAGTTTTTTCGATAAAGTTACGTTGAAGAGAAACAACAAAATAATAAAATATATATAAAACAATAAAAAATTCTCACGACGTTTCGACCATAACTCAAACGGTCGTCTTCAGGTGTGTTGGTTCGCATAAATGTATTTTTAAACGGCGCATTTATTTATTTAAAAAAAACGTTAGCGCCACGCGCAACGATTTGGCAGTTTACCCAGGACTAGTCCATCTATATTCTGAAAAGAGGAGGGGGGAGACGAAATTTTTTATAATGTATGCTGTCTGAAAGCCACTGTAAGCGTGAACAATCAATTAAGACCTGAAATGGTTTATCAAATCTTTCCAATGATTGCTAAGATAGAATCCATCTTCTCGGTTGAAATTGTCTCTGTGCTTGTATATGTGGATAGCCTCATGAACGAATCTCTCATGGAAGCCAGATGGCTTACAAAGAACCTCTGTCTTGGAAAAGTCAATGGCATGTGAGCCTACTGAATTAGAACAATGATCTGCCACGGCCGAGGTGTTGGTCCTACCGTGTTTAAGGTCTGCTTTGTGTTCACGAATGCGGTCCGAGACATGGCGTTTGGTTTCTCCAATGTAACTACTACCACAGAGGCAACTTAGTTTGTAGACACCAGGGTATTGTATGTCCGGAATCACATCTTTTACAGACGGAACCAGATCACGGATTTTATGTAATGTGTTGAAACGGACCTGGATCTTGTGTTTATTCAAGATTTTGGAGATCTTTTTTGTGATCCCAGCAATGTAGGGTAAAGTGATGGTTTTGAAAGGCTCCTCAAGAGGGTTTTTCTTCATGGTTTGAGTGATAGCTTTGCGGATTGTATAGTCGGAGATACCATTAGCCCTAAGAGCTTGGTGTACGTGCTTGAGTTCACTGCTTATGTGTTCCTGGTCGGATATGCATTGGGCTCTATGATACAGAGTCTTGATGAGAGAATTCTTCTGTGATGGATGGTGGTGGGAATCCGGTTTCAGATAAACATCCGTATGGGTAGCTTTCCTGTAGACAGAGTGGCTCATTGAACCATCAGGTCTCTTTTTAATTAGGACATCCAAAAAAGGTATCTTGCCATCTATTTCGACTTCCATGGTAAATCTGATGGCTGGGTGTATGGAATTGATGTGGTCGAAGAATTGGTCTAGAGCAGGCCGGCCATGTGGCCAGATGACAAAAGTGTCATCCACGTACCTCTTCCATAAGGTTGGGCGCAGAGTGGCAGTCTGGATGGCGTCAGTCTCAAATTTCTCCATGAAAATGTTAGCTATAACTGGAGAAAGGGGGGAGCCCATTGGGGTGCCCTCAGTTTGTTTGTAGAAAGTTCCATTCCAAGTGAAGTATGTATTGGTTAAACAGTGTCTCACCAGGGGGGGTACCTCAGTGTTTAGTCCTTGATGAACCAAGTCTTGAATGATTGCAATGGTGTCAGGTACAGGAACCTTGGTGAATAAGGAAACTACATTAAAACTGACAAGCAGGTCGTCTGGGGACAGGGAAATACCCTTGATTGTCGATACCAGGTGAGTAGAATTTTGTACCGCAGAGGTGGTCTTTCCAGTGAATGGACGCAGGATTTCAGACAAAAAACGAGCTAGTTTGTAGGTGGGGGAGCCGATAGTAGAGACTATGGGACGAAGGGGTGTATCTACTTTATGTATTTTTGGTAAGCTGTATAATCTTGGTGGCCTGGCAGCAGAAGGTTTCAACGAAAACTGTTTAGATTGATCAATTAATGCGGTTGAATCAGAAATTATTTTGTTGGTTTGTGTGACGAGGCTGTTGGTGGGATCTCTTTTTTTATTTTTGTATAACTACCATCGTCGAGTAATTCTTTAATTTTGTTGTTGTATTCTATTTTATCCATGATGACAGTAGCATTGCCCTTGTCAGCTGAGAGTACTACAATATAATTCCTCTTTTTTAATTTATATAATTCAAAACGCTCATCTTTGCTGAGGTTGCTAAGACTCTGTATCATAGAGCCCAATGCATATCCGACCAGGAACACATAAGCAGTGAACTCAAGCACGTACACCAAGCTCTTAGGGCTAATGGTTACTCCGACTATACAATCCGCAAAGCTATCACTCAAACCATGAAGAAAAACCCTCTTGAGGAGCCTTTCAAAACCATCACTTTACCCTACATTGCTGGGATCACAAAAAAGATCTCCAAAATCTTGAATAAACACAAGATCCAGGTCCGTTTCCACACATTACATAAAATCCGTGATCTGGTTCCGTCTGTAAAAGATGTGATTCCGGACATACAATACCCTGGTGTCTACAAACTAAGTTGCCTCTGTGGTAGTAGTTACATTGGAGAAACCAAACGCCATGTCTCGGACCGCATTCGTGAACACAAAGCAGACCTTAAACACGGTAGGACCAACACCTCGGCCGTGGCAGATCATTGTTCTAATTCAGTAGGCTCACATGCCATTGACTTTTCCAAGACAGAGGTTCTTTGTAAGCCATCTGGCTTCCATGAGAGATTCGTTCATGAGGCTATCCACATATACAAGCACAGAGACAATTTCAACCGAGAAGATGGATTCTATCTTAGCAATCATTGGAAAGATTTGATAAACCATTTCAGGTCTTAATTGATTGTTCACGCTTACAGTGGCTTTCAGACAGCATACATTATAAAAAATTTCGTCTCCCCCCTCCTCTTTTCAGAATATAGATGGACTAGTCCTGGGTAAACTGCTAAATCGTTGCGCGTGGCGCTAACGTTTTTAAATAAATAAATAAATGCGCCGTTTAAAAATACATTTATGCGAACCAACACACCTGAAGACGACCGTTTGAGTTATGGTCGAAACGTCGTGAGAATTTTTTATTGTTTTATATATATTTATTATTTTGTTGTTTCTCTTCAACGTGACTTTACCGAAAAAACTAAGTATATGAATAAAGTATGTTAATGTTAACTGGCCATATGTCGAGGGATGGAGCGTGGCTGCTTAACCCGACGGCTTCAACGGATACATTATGTTAATGAACCGCCGTCACTGGGCGTAGCTTTGCCCAAATAAGGATTGCCACTGGATTGATATCTGCAGTGACCCAAGGGGAGGTGACGTCACGCTCAAGAGCGCAGTGGATGCGGTTGGGGGAGTGTGAATACCTTGGTGACATGACGTCACTAGCGAGGTACACCTCCCGCTGGCACTTCATGCCGATGAGGTCATGCTGAGTGGTGACGTCACAGAGCGGGGATGGAGTTTAAGTTGATTTAGATTCATTTTCCATTGCCCCCTCCCTTGGGTGCGTGAACTCAGCAACAACAACGTGGACATTATTGTGTGTACATACACACTGTGTGTGTGTGTAGTGTACGTACACACACACACACATTTGAGGCTGAGTCGACCTAGGGGAGGCCCAGAACCGGTTCAAATAATCGTCACTGGGTGTTGGCTGTGAGCGGGAATCAAACTCGGGTCGTTATGTTCGTAGTACAGTGCACTAACCGCTAGACTACCACCACACACGTTACACACACACACAGTACACACACACACACGTTACACACATACGCACACAGTACACACACGCACGGTACACACACACACAGTACACACAGTACACACGGTACACACACACACAACAACAACAACCGCCATTCGCCACTAAGTGGCGGTGACGTCACCACGACGCTTGTGCCAGGCTATGTGCACCCTGAGGCCACGTGAAGTGTCGAACGCCCGCTGGCAGGAGGTCACGGGGCAGACCCAGGTGCCACGGGTCGACTGACTGAGATGACTGGCTGATGCACCACCTGTGCCCCCTACTGTGCCAACCTGCTGTGCTTTAGCCACCCGGCGCTCCGCTCGCTGTTGTGAGCGTCGCTCCTCCGCCCTCCGTTGTTGTTGGAGGGCGACTGCCTCCAACTGCCCAGTAGCATCCTTCACGAGCCTCCTACACAGAGGCCGATCTTGACACCGCTGGTACCAGTCATCGGCAAGTCCACTCAGCTCCACGTCCTCCTGTACCACATCACTCCATCTCTTCTCTAGCCCGTGCCGCGCCCGCTTAGCCCCCTCAATCCGGCCAAACAAAAGCTGTTTCGGCATGCGGTGGCTGGGCATGCGGGCTACATGACCCAGCCATCGCAGCCTTGCCTGCCGGAGGAGCTCACCGATGGGACACTGCCCAGATCTTTCAAGGATTTGTGAGCTCCTCACACAATCCAGTCTGGTTAAACCCAGGATGGATCGTAGGCAGGCCAGCCTAAATGTTTCTAACCGGCGAAGATGTTCCATTAGGGGGGTCCACGTTTCGGAAGCGTAGAGAAGGGAGGGAATGACCGTGGCCGAGAAGACCTGAAGCTTAGTGCGGAGCGACAGACCTGGTAGCTTACACACAGCGTTACGCAACCGATGAAAACATATTGCCGCTCGACTGATTCGGAGTGAGACCTCTGCTGTTAAACTGGAGCCAGTCATAAGCACACTGCCCAGGTATGGGAAACTCTCCACTCTCTCCACAACTGCCCCATCACCGATTGGGAGTTGTGGGGGTGGAGTGTCCGATGGTACAATATACCCAGGCAGGTGCTTAGTTTTGGTGGGGCTGATGGTAAGGCCCCACCTCTTAGTGGCACGCTCCAGTCTCAGCAGCAGCGTCTCCAACTCCTCCTCTGACTGAGCAGCTATTACCAAATCATCAGCATACATAACGTGGTTGAGCAATAGGGAGCTATCCCTTGACCGCACCCTGGCATCGATTAGCCTCCCATTATATCTGTACCATATGGAGATTCCCCCGGTACAGCTATTGAAGGCTTCACGAACTACGTGGTCAAAATAGATGTTAAATAATGTTGGAGCTAGAGGACATCCCTGTCGCACCCCAAGGTGTACAGGGAATGGCTCTGACTCCCGGCCACGTAGTTTTACCCGGGCCCGCTCACCATCATGAAGGTCCTTAATGATCGTGAGCATAGGGTCAGGTACTCCAAAAGCACGAAGAACGACCCAGAGCCCAGGCCTACTGATGGTATCATAGGCCTTGACCAGGTCAATAAAGCAGAGATGTAGGTCTTGTTGGAATTTCCTACACCTCTGCTGTAGCAGACGGACAGAAAATATGGCATCTGTGCAGGACCGCCCTTTCCTGAAACCGCATTGGGGCTCCGCAAGCCTCTCCTCAGCGTGCCTGGCAAGGCGATGCTGAATAATCCTTGCCAGGACCTTTCCCGGCACACTGAGGAGTGAGATGCCCCTGTAGTTGTTACAGTCTGTGCGGTCCCCCTTCTTAAAAAGGGGGACCACCAGGGCATCCTTCCAATCCTGCGGAACCCGTCCAGTGGTCCAGACTGTTCTTATGATGTCATATAGGGCAGTCTGTGCACAAACGCCACCCTCCCTCAGCATTTCGCTTGGGAGATCATCTCTGCCCGCTGCCTTTCCTGGTCTCAGACTCTGGATCGCCTTCAATACTTCATCAGCAGATGGCACCTCAGCCAGCCACTCACAGGGGGTGACTTCATCCAATATTTGAGGCACCGCAGCCTCAGCAGGGTCATCCTCACTTTGTGCCACGATGTTTTCCTGGCTGAGGGATTTTGCCTCCCCCAGGACCTCACAGAAACGCTCAGCAAATCTGCGAACCTGTTCCTGGGGGTCGGAAATTGGATCACCGTTTTTTCCCCTAATGATGGTAATAGGTGTGGCGCTGCAGGTTACTTTTTTGATGGAGTTAAATAGAGATTTGTGATCACGGGCCACTGAGGCAGACTCCATCTCCTCAGCAACCCGCGACCACCACCCATCCTTGCAGCGCCTCACGGCTCTCCGAACCTCCGAGCGAAGGCTGCGGTAAGCCTCCTCATTCTCTGACGTGGGATTCTGTAGCCGATGACAGTGGGCCTGTCGCTTTTCTCAACCATCCTGAACACCTCCTCTGTCAGCCAGGGTGTCTGGGGAGGTCTGGACCGCGTACCCAAAGCAGCCATTGCAGCTGCATGAGTCACAGTCCTAAACCTCGCCCATTTACCCTCGACATCAGGAGGAGTCGGGGACGATGCTAATCCCAGTCGCAAGCGATGATGAAATTCTCGCTTGCAACTTTCATCAGATAACTGAGACCAGGCCACTTTAGGTTGGAATGGGGTCCTGGGTGTACACCCACCACCGGAGTGGAAGAATGGCAGGCGCATCTTACAGATGACTAGTCGATGGTCAGAGGGCAGATCAGCTCCACGGTAGGTCCTGGTGTCAAGGACATGGGCTCGCATTCGCTGGTCCGTCACTATGTAGTCCAGCAGATGTTCTTGCTTGGACCCGGCATGCATCCATGATGTTGTGTGGATGCGCCGATGCCGGAACAGCGTGTTGGTAATTACAAGCCCATGGGCTGCACAAAAATCTAGCAGCCTCCTACCGTTGTTATTGAGCTGATCTGGCCCATGCCCTCCAATCACTCCAGACCAGGTGCCAGTATCATGACCAACTCGGGCATTGAAGTCACCCAACATGATGACTCTATCCCGAGGGGCCACTTTAGCCAGCACCTGTGACAGGAGGTCATAGAAGGCATCTGACTCATCGGCTTTGCCTGCATCCCTCCACGGATGTTCATCTTCGGTGGGGGCATAAGTAACCACGACCACCATTCCTCGCCTCCGGTTGATGAGAAGGCAAGCCCAAAGTAGCCTGGGGCTTACAGCTTCCCACACCTCACCGCCACGCTCCCACGCCCCCTTCATTCTTTTGTTCAAAAGAAGACCCACACCCTGTTGTTTGGCAGTCTGCTGCCCCGAGTAGAGGACTGTCCACCCCTCATGGTGGCAGGAGCCAGAGCCGGTCCACCGGACCTCCTGAATGCCGCATAGATCCAGGCGGTACCGGTTCAGCTCCCGACAGAGGAGTGGCAGCCTCTCCTCTGCAGTGAGCGTTCGAACATTCCACGTGGCCACCTGTAGTGGCTTTTCGTTGTTTCTGGAGTAGCCCCGAGGGTAGGTATTCAATCTCCTGGCTCCGCCAATTGGGGTTTGGCCAGGAGACGTCATAGACGCCTGGCCCCCCTGGACCTCCGGCACAAGCTTATTTGTTACATATTTCAGTTTAATTCGTGGTTTCGTGGTAATTAATTGAAGGTGAAGGGGTTACCAGCCCCTCGCACCCGTCCAGAGCCCCCGTTTAGCCCCTGTGGTGGACACATATGCCATTAGGGGAGGAGCCAATCAAAATTGGATCTCCCCCCACAGCGCTGTCCATGACAGAGTTGCCCGTCCGGCACCGCGAGGAGGTAGGGGGTTGTTTTGCCGGACACACAGTACACACACACACAGTACACACACACGGTACACACATGCACGGGACACACACACACAGTACACACACGTACGCACGGCACGCCCACACTCCTTCAGTCACGTGACTAAGGTTGACGCGCCGCCCCGTCTCCCGAGGTGACCTCTTGGCTCTCTCGTCTCTCCTCGACACGTAGATTCATTTCTTACTCTTACCTAGAAACGTCATTGTCTGTCTGTCTCTGTCTGTGGACGCAACTTGCGAGGAATTGTACTCACAAACTGTGGGGTTTACGTTTCAAATAAAGTGCCCAGATACCACGCGATAAGCCCCGTGGTGAGCCAGTGCTATTCCTATTTCCCATCCGTCAACATGAAAGTAGTTAAATTAACAATTTATTACTAATCTCCATATATACCAAAGGCAAAGTTGTGAATGTGTGCGTCTGTTCAAAATGTTTAGCGTACTTCTCGACACACACCAAGCTTGAAATTTGCCATGTGGGTAATTTCCAGACTGTACCCCGTGCAAACATTATAAAAATAGACTTTTGTATATTTTTTTGGGGGGGGCGTGCAATAATATATAAGCATGAAAACACCACGATGCATAGGACTTACTTTGATTAGAATCTTGGAATTGTGTACATGTTGAAATTGTTAAATGAGCATTTTGAGCACACTGCTGTTTTAATAAATGTTCATGATTCTGAGAATATAACTAATTCTGAGCATCATAATGACCATATTGGAATTGTCATCATGAATGGGGGTGCAATTATTTTTTATAACAATAGGAATGCGGTTTTGAGCATGACTATTGATATTTCAGACTCATTTATGACAATAGATTGATGACTAAATTGCGATTTTGTTTAGCTCATCAATCAGGACACTGTTAATGATGTGCATGCCCATAAATTGTTGAAATGACTAGAAATGCAAGTCGTGTATACTCTCCAACCCCATTCCTCTACCTACCCATTCCCTTGACGGGCTCCGTGCCCACTTAAACCCATGACGATGGCGGTGATGATTCCACCTCTCGCTGTAACAATCAAAGCACCTCCAACTTCTGAATGCAAAGGTGCTGGGTTGGTGCAACGCCAAAACACATCGTCAACGCCGCTCCCAAGCCCGCCCTACGTCAGTTACATCGTTTGAATCAACAAAATAAAAAGTTCCACAGAGGAAACTAAAATGACATTACGCAATCCCCAAAGTGGCACGCAGTAGGCTACACGACTCGGAGAACAACGTCAGACTTCAAGACTTGCATCGCCATCATCATCATCATCATTCTTCCTCTCCACAAGTCATCGCACGTCAATATTCAACAAGCTGCACACACGTGCAAGTCACCTCTCGATCCGCCACCTGCAAGTTAACGCGATCAGACCCGGGGGTCAAATTAAAATTGTGTCGTCTTTGGTGACATTGTAATCGGTGTAATTTTAATGATGTACATACAGCAACTGCTGTACCTGCATCAAATTATATCATTGACAACGGGGTCCGCTTTTGCGGTATCTGCGTGCGGTCTTTTAATTATATAGATACGTAGTCAGTTCATTAGTATGGGGTCCCTCTATAAGGAATTGTAAAATGTATTACTTAATAATATGCTTCCAGGCCGCACTTAGCTTGTAGCAGTCAGAGCAGTTAAAATGACTGTACATGTGTAGGTATGAAATAAAATAAATTAAACTTAAATAAATTTTATTTATTAAAACATTTAATTTAACGTAGGTATAAAATAAATTTAAATATCTTCTTTGGTTCTTTCGGTAGTCACGTAGAATGATAATAAAATAATAAATTGATAAAATAAAATAACACAATAATTTCAATTTATTATTTTATTATCATTCTACGTGACTTTACCGAAAGAACCAAAGAAGATGAATCATTGCAGTCACGAAAGCTTTAAATCGAAAAATAAATTTAAATAAAATAAATTTGATTTACTAAAAAATGTAATTTAACATAGATATAAAATACATTTAAATAAATGTAATTCATTAAAAATTAAATTAAACGTACGGTATAAAATAAATTTAACTTAAATAAATGTAATTTATTAAAAAATTCAATTTAATTTAACGTATGTATGAAATAAAATTGTATTTATTACAAATTAAAATTAAATTTAACGTAAGTAAAAAATAAAATTAATTTAAATTATAAAAAAAATATTCATTTACAAAAAATTACGTAGGTATAAAATACATTTTCATTAAATTAAAATTTTAAATTAAATTTAACGTAGGTATAAAATAAATTGTAATTAAATTAAGAATAAAATTTTATTTAACGTAGGTATAAAATAGAATGTAGTTAAATTAAATAATAAAATCTTTTTACTTTTTTCTCCGAAAGACGCAAAGAGTGTGGACCCACGTGACATCAAGGCTGTCCTAGTCTAGGCAAGGCCTCAGGGTGTACCGGGCCTTTCACAACAACAACAGCAGCAACAACGGTTCTCTTGAGAAAATTCTTTTTTAAAAAGTCAACGTAGCTTACCTTGACACTCGCGAACTTTAAAGATTAAAATAATTAAAACAAAACTAAACACTCACACGCACATGGGCGCGCAGCGTTTAGCGCGTAGGGCATTAAAAATGGTAGCGTCCTCCCGCGATCTGATTGGTCGCGGCGTGCCAAAGTGGGGAGGGGGGAGGGCCAGCGATCCGATTGGTCGAGAGGCAAACCTGGGCGCGTCTCCGGCGATGGTGCGCAGCGATTGGTCAACCGTTGTCCTATGCTAATTTTGGTATGCTAACTAATTTTAATCTGTATGCTAATGTAGTATATTTATCCATACTCATTAAGTTTAATGTTTAACCTAAATTAGTTAAAAATGTATGCTCGTTTAGTTAACATTCTATGATAGTATCGTTATATTTTTTATGCTATAACACACACACAGTATATACAAACAGTGTACAAACACACAGTGTACACACACACTGTACACACACAGTTTATACACAGTGTACACACACACAGTGTATACACATAGTGTACACACACACAGTGTACACACACACAGTGTACACACACAGTTTATACACACAGTGTACACACACAGTGTACACACACACAGGGTATACACAGTGTACACACAGTGTACACACGGTGTACATACAGTGTATACACCCAGTGTACACACACAGGGTACACACAGTGTATATATACACACACACAGTGTACACACACACAGTGACACAGTGACACACACAGTGTATACACATAGTGTACACACACACAGTGTACACACACACAGTGACACAGTGTACACACACAGTGACACACACACAGTGACACACACAGTGACACACACACAGTGACACACACAGTGTATACACATAGTGTACACACACACAGTGTACACATACACAGTGACACAGTGACACACACTGTGTGTCCACACGCAGTATATATACACACACAGTGTACACACAGTGACACAGTGTACACACGCACAGTGTACACACACACAGTGTACACACACACAGTGTATACAAACAGTGTACACACACAGTGTACACACACAGTGACACACAGTGACACACACAGTGTGCACACGCAGTGTACACACACAGTGTACACACACACAGTGACACAGTGACACACACAGTGTTGACAATTTTAACCTTCATTTTTCTGAAGCTGGTAATCTTTTTGATAATGTATTGGGAGTCACCCCTGCTCCTGCAAATTCCTACACCCCTGTC
This sequence comes from Petromyzon marinus, assembly GCF_048934315.1. Lineage (NCBI taxonomy): Eukaryota > Metazoa > Chordata > Hyperoartia > Petromyzontiformes > Petromyzontidae > Petromyzon > Petromyzon marinus. Next base: position 65,876 of record NW_027423006.1, read on the forward strand.
CAAACATTAAACGAATTTAGTTTCCAACCAATCCACAAAAGTAATGTTCTGAAACAACTGTCCTACCTCAAAGGGTCCTCCTCTACCGGAGCAGATAGTTTTCCCGTCTTTGCTCTACTAACTGTTGGTCACCTAATATACAAACCTATAGCCCATATTTTCAACCTGTCCATCAAAGAAACATCAGTTCCTCTAGTATGGAAACATTCCTATGTCCGTCCACTTCACAAAGGGGGCCCTAAAGATGTTCCCAATAACTAGCGACCTATCTCAATTTTGTCCCCATTGATGAAAATTTTTGAAAAATTATTGAACTACCAATGACTTGGGCACTGATCTGGATCATTCCAGGGTAAATCTTTTTGCAGATGACACGATACTGATTACTGCTGGCCGCTCTCTGGATGACGTGATTGCTAAGCTCCAGGGTGATTTCAACAAACTACAACATCAGCTAGTTTCTCTTAAACTAGTCCTGAATACCTCCAAAACCAAGGTGCTATGCTTCTCTCCGGGACTAAAGCAGGAAGTTATTTTTCCCCAATTACATTCCTTGAATAATTATCAAATAGAGCAAGTCAAGATCTATAAGTATCTTGGGGTCATCCTGGATTCAAAACTTAGTTTTGAAGATCACATTGACTATATTGGTAAAAAGACAAAAATAAAAATTGGTTTTCTGTATCGACACAAGCACTACTTCCCCCCAATGTTCCATTTGGAATTGATAAAAGCTACCATACTGCCTCTACTTGACTACTGTGACATCGTGTATAAATCAGCCCCAAGTACTGTACTAAAGAAGCTTGATTCCATCCATCACTCGGCCTTAAGATTTGCATTGAACTGCCCATATAGGACTCACCACTGTGATCTCTACATTGGGTCAAACTTAACATCTCTTAATGTTCGACAGTTTGTGCACCAGATCTTATTTATTCACGATGTACTTACAAAAAATTCCGCAGACTACCTACTGGATGTCCTCTCTGTTTCAAAGAACGAATTTGACCTCAGGTCTTCGCTCATTTACCAGCTTCACATTCCCTATTGCCGTACAACAACTGGAGGAAGGGCCTTTGCTATTGATGCCCCCAGGGTCTGGAATGCTATTGCCAATAAACTGCAACTTGAATCACTACCTATGAGATCTTCACTCAAAACTGCTCTAGAGGAGTTGTACACCCCTAGTTGCCACTGCTATTCAGTGGCCTAAAATATGGCTCTAGATTTTGGTGTTATAATTTATTTATGTAGTTTATTGTAAAAAATTCAGTCACAGTCCCTATGATCACTGTTACATTGCCTTTATGGCTTTTATTTTGGTGATTTCGAAAACGTTTTTTTTTGGCCATGTTTTTGTTTATTGTAGTACGGAGTTAGACTGATGGCCTTAATCTTAGTTGTATTGTGGTTGTTGTTGTTATTTGACTTGCATCCCACTGGGATTTTTGCACACAGCGTTGGTGTACGGTGCTATTTCAGGAATATTTTGATATTTTTTTCCTGTATTTTCTGTTTGCACAGTCACATAATCACTTTAAGATGTTTTCTTGTTCATGTTTTTTGTTTGTTGCGGTTGCACCCGATTCAAGAGCCGAATGGCTCACAGGGCTATACCAAATAAATGAACAATTAACTAACTATGAAACTAATCGGCGTGAAACGCCAGGGGGAGGTGTACCTCGCAAGTGACGTCATGTCACCAAGGTATTCAGCCGCGCTCTTGAGCGTGACGTCACCTCCGCTTGGGTTACTGCCGACTGCGTTCCAGTGCCAGTCCTTATTTGGGCAAAGCTCCGCCCGGTGATGGTGACTAATTAACATAATGTCTTCGATAAAGCTGTCGCGAGTTTTTTTGCGACGAGTTCATTGCCCACGACACATGGGACGACTTACATTAACATAATTTATTTATTCTCTAATTTATTTAGTTACGGAGCCGCTCATTGTGGGAGGAGTGTGTCTCGTAGCCCGGAAGTGACGTCATGTCACCAGCTGCCGCGTGACGTCACGAGGTGACAGGAAGCTATCGCTTCCTGCACTGAAATCCGAGGTGAGAAATTCTCATTGCGATTGTGGTTGTTGTGGTGGTGGGTGTGGTGGTTGTTGTTGTTTACCAAGGTAGAGCCTCGCTCTCTCTCAGGGATGTCAGTTGAGTAGCAGCGAGCATGGGAATCGATGTCCAGGTTGGAACTTTACAGCGCGGGGCCTAGCCACGCGGGGCCTTGCCTCCTGCCCTCGCCTGATTGCGTTCACTTTAATTATCTCTCTTAAGTTTAATTTGTCTTCACCCGGCTCGCCACTTTGTAACTTTGTTTTATTGTCAATATTCACGCAGTTTTTATTTTCTTTTGTTAGCAGGCCAAGCCCGCTTGAGCTGCTGTACCGCTCTTGTTATCAGAAGCGACCTGCCCACAACAACACAAGGTGAGGCTTTGTCAACGTGTGTGAATGTTTTGACTTAAAACTTTGGTGACTGCAGGAATCAATATTCTTGGTTCTTTCGGTAAAGTCACGTAGATAGAAAATAAAATAACAGATAATAATTTTTCTTTTTTTAAATGAAGCAAAAAACCCCACAACGTTTCTATGGCAACATTAATGTTGAAGATGCGAGGACTTACAGGAATATTTATGACATTTGCCCTCTCATTGCGTGCCATGACAGTGCTGTTTGCACAGTCACACATACTCACTGTAAGATGATTTTCTCGGTCGTGGTTTTGTTTTTTTGCTTGTTGTGGTTGCACCCGATTCAAGAGCCGAATGGCTCACGGGACTATAACCAAAATAAATAAAACTGAAAATCAAAAAACTGAAACCGCGTGATGAATTTGGGAAAGTTTTTCACTGCATCTCCAAATATATATAAAAGGCAAAGTTGTAATTGTGTGTGTCCGTTCAAAATGTTTAGCGTACTTCCCGACATGCAACAAACTGGAAATTTGCCATGTGGGTACTTTCCAGACTGTACACCATACAAACATTATACAAATACACTTTTGGTTTTTTTTGGGGGGGGAGGAGAGCTCAATAATGTATAGATTTTTTGCACGGCAAGTGAGCTGTGACGTCAAATTTGTCACGTGACCCTCGCATGTGGAAGCGTAACGCATTGTAGTGTAGTGGTTAGCGCTGTCTGTGTGTGTGTCTGCGTGTTTGTGTCTGTGTGTGTCTGTGCGCGTGTATCTGTGTGTGTCTGTGTGTGTCTGTGTGTGTGTATCTATGTGTGTGTCTGTGTGTGTATCTGTGTGTGTGTGTGTCTGTGTGTGTGTATCTGTGTGTATGTCTGTGTGTTTGTGTGTGTGTATCTGTGTGTGTGTGTGTCTGTGTGTGTGTCTGTGTGTGTGTGTCTGTGTGTATGTCTGTGTGTGTGTGGAAGAGTAACGCATTGTAGTGTAGCGGTTAGCGCTACGCTACGCTACGAACCCGGCGACCCGAGTTCGATTCCCGCTCATGGCCACCACCGGCGACGATTATTTGAACCGCTTCTGGGCCTCTCCTAGGTCGACTCAGCCTCAAACGAGTAACTGCTGTGGTGTGAACATCGCCACTGGGGAGACAAAGGCGGCCGGACGTGGTGGATCCAAGTCCCGGGCGAAGCAGGGTAGTACTGCTAGTCATGAATACATGAATGAATATAGACGTGTAAGTCACGTGTGACTGTATATATTAATTCCTCAATAGCTCGATACTGACGTGTAGATGGTGTGGATATTCTTATTTTCTGTGTGCAGCTGACGCTGGTCTGATGGAGCAAAGGCCCTCAGCGCAGCAGTTTGGTACGACAAGTAAACAATGCGACCAGCGTGTATACAGCACGGATCGGACTGGAAATTTGACACAGCACCAGAGAACTCACACAGGAGAGAAACCCTTCAAGTGCACTGTGTGTGAGAAGACATTTTCAGATTCATTTGCTCTTAAAACACACCAGAGAACACACACGGGAGAGAAACCCTTTAGGTGCAGTGTGTGTGGGAAGACATTTTCATGGTCATCCACTCTTAAAACACACCAGAGAACACACACGGGAGAGAAACCCTTCAAGTGCGGTGTGTGTGGGAAGACATTTTCAGATTCATCTACTCTTAAAAGACATCAGAGAACGCACACGGGAGAGAAACCCTTCAAGTGCACTGTGTGTGGGAAGACATTTTCAGATTCATCTACTCTTAAAAAACACCAGAGAACACACACGGGAGAGAAACCCTTCAAGTGCAGTGTGTGTGGGACGGCATTTTCAGATTCATCTACTCTTAAAACACACCAGAGAACACACACGGGAGAGAAACCCTTCAGGTGCAGTGTGTGTCGGAAGACATTTTCAGGTTCATTTGCTCTTAAAACACACCAGAGAACACACACGGGAGAGAAACCCTTCAAGTGCAGTGTGTGTGGGAAGGCATTTTCAGATTCATCTCATCTTCAAAGACACCAGAGAACACACACGGGAGAGAAACCCTTCAAGTGCAGTGTGTGTGGGAAGACATTTTCAGATTCATTTGCTCTTAAAACACACCAGAGAACACACACGGGAGAGAAACCCTTCAAGTGCAGTGTGTGTGGGATGGCATTTTCATGGTCATCAGCTCTTAAAGCACACCAGAGAACACACACGGGAGAGAAACCCTTCAAGTGCACTGTGTGTGGGAAGACATTTTCAGATTCATCTAATCTTCAAAGACACCAGAGAACACACACGGGAGAGAAACCCTTCAAGTGCAGTGTGTGTGGGAAGACATTTTCAGATTCATTTGCTCTTAAAGCACACCAGAGAACTCACACGGGAGAGAAACCCTTCAAGTGCAGTGTGTGTGGGAAGGCATTTTCACGGTCATCTGCTCTTAAAAAACACCAGAAAACACACACGGGAGAGAAACCCTTCAGGTGCAGTGTGTGTGGGAAGGCATTTTCAGATTCATCTACTCTTAAAACACACCAGAGGACACACACGGGAGAGAAACCCTTCAAGTGCAGTGTGTGTGGGAAGGCATTTTCACGGTCATCTGCTCTTAAAAAACACCAGAGAACACATATGGGAGAGAAACCCTTCAAGTGCAGTGTGTGCCGGAAGGCATTTGCACATTCATTAAATCTTCAAGTACACCAGAGAACGCACAAGCATCAGAAGATCCACAAGGAGTGGAGTCTGAAATCAGCTTGTGAAAGTCAAAGTGCCGCAATGAGCCCATCCCTCATGAAACACGAACCGGACGAAAATCCCAGCTTGGACACTTTTAAAGGTATCGAGGTGAAATATGAAGAGGTGATGGTGAAATGTGAAGAGCTGATGGTGAAGAGCGAAGAAGTGAAAGTGAAATGTGAAGATGAAGGTTCAACTCCAAAATGGGACCTTCACATCGTAAAGCAGGAGGAGAATTCTGACTCTGAGTCAGAGTGAGGCAACTCCCAGCAGTTTGTGTAAGTGGAGGTGTGGGTGGACTTACTCCAAGACAATACAAAGTCAAGTGGAGACCCGGTAGATGTGTAAGCCAGAGACGATGTCGCTACAATAGATGCACCTTTGTCACAGGCCTTTAATGACAAGAATGTGAAGTTGAACATCAGTTCCTAGTTCAACCTGCAGAGTAAAGAGTGGCCAGTCTTTGTGGGCCCGTGGGTTGGGTAGATCTGTAATCAGGAGCAAGAGCCAATAAGCGCCCAAGCATTCACTATGTTATAATAATTGCTTTTACACGGTGCTTGTTTAATCGCCTCGGCAACTCAGAGTTTTGTGTCGTACCTCGTCTGAAACACTCGAAGAGCATCCCCAAGTGGTGGCCCTGCACCGGCCTGCATGTGGACAAGAGCCTGTCAGTAGGGGGCGATGATTGATGCATCATCTCAGTTGTGTAGTTTGTAGGTAATGTTTAGAATTTGCTACATTTTCACTCAGACGCCAGCATGCAATGGCCTACTCGTTTTGAATGACACAACAGTATGTTTTACATACACTGTGAAGCAGAATGTGCAACTTTTTAAAAAAGCTTCTTGTTAATACGATGTAACGTGATGCAGTATATTTCACTGCAGTAATCCAATTTTGTTAATATGCCTGTCAATAATTTAGAATGTATACTTGTCTGGTTTTGTGCATTCTTGTAACATTTGATCTATAAGGGTCAAACATTGAATAAGTGATGTTAGGACAAAGTGTGTGTGTGTTTGTTTGAAAGTAACCTGTACTGAGAACTCAGGTGAGACCTGTTGTTCTTGTGATACAGGTCAAACGGTGTTTTTGTGTTCCACGAAGCATCTGGAGCAACTCATTGTCTTTGAAATAGGGAGCACGCTCGGATCATTCATCAGTTACAAGGCATACCACTTGAAAGTTACACGTATAGGAGGAGGTACATTCTCTACAACACGAATTGTAGTTTTGTCTTACGTGTTGACGTAGATTTTGTCTCAACTAGGACTAGAAATGATCCTTGCTGATTAACGTCTGGATGTTCGTTACCTATCGGTTGAAGCAAACCCCACTGCTGTTATTGAGACACTATGCACCAATAAGGGTCCAACACATTGACGGCCATCAGGCCAGGAAAGTCACAACATTTGCACACGAAGGACGCATTCACGCAAGTACCCCGTGCTCCGTTTTAAAATGAAACATCTTTGAATTGTGTTGTGTTTTTAATTAGATTATTTTATTTCTTCATTAAAAGCTTATATCAATTTTCATCTGGAAGACTTCATTGAAAAGGACATTTCGTGTGAATTTTCTCTCGTCATTAAGTAGATCGCCTTGCCTGGGGTTCGGTTCAATGCGGACACAAACTGTACACACACACAGTGTACACACAGTGTACACACACAGTGTACACACAGTATACACACACACAGTGTGTACACTGTGTGTACATACAGTGTACACACACACAGTTTGCACACAGTGTTCACACACAGTGTACACAGAGTGTACACACAGTGTACACACACAGTGTACACACACACAGTGTACACACACACAGTGTACACACAGTGTATACACACTGTACACACACAGTGTACATACAGTGTACACACACAATGTACACATTGTACACACACAGTGTACACACACTATACATACAGTATACACACAGTGTACACACACAGGGAACACACAGTGACACACAGCGACACACAGTGACACAGTGTATACACATAGTGTACATACACACAGTGTACTCACACACAGTGTATACACAATAATGTCCACGTTGTTGTAGCTGAGCTCACACACCCAAGGGAAGGAGCAATGGAAAATGAATCTAAATCAACTTAAACTCCAACTCTGTCACGTCACCACTCTGCATTACCTCATCGGCGTGAAACGCCAGGGGGAGGTGTACCTCGCTAGTGACGTCATGTCACCAAGGTATTCATCCGTCCCCGCGCTCTTGAGCGTGACGTCACCTCCGCTTGGGTCACTGCCGATATCGGTCCAGTGGCAATCCTTATTTGGGCAAAGCTACGCCCAGTGACTGGTGGCTCAGTAACATAATGTATCCGTTAAAGCCGTCGCGAGTTTATTTCGACGGGTTCAGTGCCCACGCCCCCATCCCTCGACATATGGGCCGGCGTCATTAACATAATTTATTTAGTTGGAGAGCCGCTTGTGGGAGGGAAGTGACGTCATACTACGTGCTGTCGCGAGGCAACAGGAAGCTGCCGTGTGCGCGCTTGCACTGAAATCCGAGGTGAGAAATTCTCATCGTTGTGGTGGTGGTGGTTGTTGTGGTGGTTGTTGTTGTTTACCAAGGTAGAGCCTCGCTCTCTCTCGTAGGGATGTCAGTTGAGTAGCAGCGAGCATGGGAATCGATGTCCAGGTTGGAACTTTACAACGCAGGGCCTAGCCACGCGGGGTCTTGCCTCCTGCCCTCGCCTGATTGCGTTTACTTTAATTATCTCGCTTAAGTTTAATTTGTCTTCACCCGGCTCGCCACTTTGTAACTTTGTTTTATTGTCAATATTCACGCAGTTTTTATTTTCTTTTGTTAGCAGGCCAAGCCCGCTTGAGCTGCTATACTGCTCTTGTTATCAGAAGCGACCTGCCCACAACAACACAAGGTGAGGCTTTGTCAACGTGTGTGAATGTTTTGACTTAAAACTTTGGTGACTGCAGGAATTAATATTCTTGGTTCTTTCGGTAAAGTCACGTAGATAGAAAATTAAATTAAAATAACAAGAAAAATAAATAAATGTAAATAAAGCAAAAAAACTCATGTCGTTTTGATCGCAACACAAGTGGTCTTTATTTAATGTAATTGTATTATCAATTATAGTTATTTTCTATCTACGTAACTTTACTGAAAGAAACAAGAATACGTGTGTCAATGTCTATCGGTCAAAGACGCTAAACGGAGTGACGCGCAAACTCCAAATATACAGCAGGCGTCAGGGTCGGGATCGAACCCACGACTTCCTGTATACCAGGTGAGGTAGTTAACATCTCACCACGGAGAGAGACACGCAAACTCCAGTTAGCCTCGGCTATGTTCGTTGATCCTCGATTAATTACCTGGTGTAGTGAGGAAGCATTAATGCCGAGCAAATGAAGGTGGCCAGGCGTGATTCTAGACACGCCACCGCCTGTTTACCCAGTGACAGTGTACAGTTTGTGTTTGCAGTAACGTCTATTAACTCTGTTGAACACGGAGGTTATAGCATAACAGTAGTTTATTTTTGTTTTCCTCTGGAACTCTTTGTAAGAATGGAAACAGGAAGTTAACACAGCACACACATTCAGCTGAAGTCGGAACTGTTCATCCCAGCATTTAAGGACATCTGAGCCTGGATTCACACCGCTAAGTTGCGATTGAACATTAATTTATGAATTTCTGCCTAACACAAATAGTATTGTTTTCAACACCCTTTGCTATGTCAGCTGAATTTAGCTTTCATAAATATTCCTTTTGTAGCCAGACAGCCGAAATTGTGTACTTAGAGTTTTTGGTGAACATTCGTTTTGAAGATACGAGGGCTTCCAGGCATGTTTATGACCATTTGCCCTCTCATTGTGTGCCATGACAGCCCGTGTGAGGAATTTGGGAAACTTTTTCACTGCATCATGAATATATGAATGAGTATAGACGTGTAAGTCACGTGTTACTGTGTATATATGCATTCCTCTGTGCCTCGATACTGACGTGGAGATGGTGTGGATCTTCTTATTTTCTGTCTGCAGCTGACGCTGGTCTGATGGAGCAAAGGCACTCAGCGCAGCTCGGTATGACAAGTCAACAATGCGACCAGCGTGCATACAGCACGGATCGGACTGGAAATTTGACACGGCACCAGAGAAGTCACACAGGAGAGAAACCCTTCAAGTGCAGTGTGTGTGGGAAGGCTTTTTCAGATTCATTTGCTCTTAAAAAACACCAGAGAACACACACCGGAGAGAAACCTTTCAGGTGCACTCTGTGCGGGAAGGCGTTTACAGTTTCACCAAATCTTAAAGTACACCAGAGAACACACACGGGAGAGAAACCCTTCAAGTGCAGTGTGTGCGTGAAGGCATTTGCACATTCATCTGATCTTGTAAAACACCAGAGAACACACAAGGGAGAGAAACCCTTCAGGTGCACGATGTGCCGGATGGTGTTTACACAGTCATATAATCTCGTATTACACCAGAGAACACACACGGGAGAGAAACCCTTCAAGTGCAGTGTGTGTGTGAAGGCATTTGCACAGTCATCTGATCTTGTAACACACCAGAGAACACACACAGGAGAGAAACCCTTCAAGTGTACTCTGTGCGGGAAGCCGTTTGCAGATTCATCAAATCTTCGAAGACATCAGAGAACACAAAAGCATCAGAAGATCCACAAGGAGCGGAGTCGGAGTCTGAAATCAGCTTGTGAAAGTCAAAGTGCCGCAATGAGCCCATCCCTCATGAAACAAGAACCGGACGAAAATCCCAGCTTGGACACTTTTAAAGATATAAAGGTGAAATATGAAGAGGTGAAGGTGAAATGTGAAGAAGTGATGAGTGAAGAAGTGAAGGTAAAATGTGAAGATGAAGAATCAACTCCAAAATGGGACCTTCACATCGTAAAGCAGGAGGAGAATTCTGACTGTGAGTCAGAGTGAGGCAACTCCCAGCAGTTTGTGGAAGTGGAGGTGTGGGTGGACTTGCTCTTAGACAATACAAAGTCAAGCGGAGACCCGGTAGATGTGTAAGCCAGAGATGATGTCGCTACAATAGATGCACCTTTGTCACAGGCCTCTAATGACAAGAATGTGAAGTTGAACACTCAATTCCTAGGTTCAACCTGCAGAGTAAGAGCGGCCAGTCTTTGTGGACCTGTGGGTTGGGTTGATCTCTTACCAGGAGCGAGAGCCAATAAGCTCCCAAGCATTCACTATGTTATCAATTGCATTTATATGGTTGCCTCTTAATCGCCTCTACGTGACTTTACCGAAAGAACCAAGGAGTATGGATCCCTGCAGTCACAAACTTAAAATCAAGATTGTCTCAGCAACTCGGCGTTTTGTATCCCATCTCAAACACTCGAAGAGCATCCCCAAGTAGCAGCTGCCCCTGTGTGGTACAAGGTGGTGGCCCTGCACCTGCCTGCATGTGAACAAGAGCCTGTCAGTAGGGGGCGATGGTTGATGTGGCATCTTAGTTGTGGAGTTTGTTGGTAATTTTTCGATTTAAAGCTTTCGTGACTGCAGGGATTCATCTTCTTGGTTCTTTCGGTAAAGTCACCACGTAGAAGGGAAATAATAAGATAATAAAAATGAAACATAATAAAATAAAATTCTCACGACGTTTCGGCTGCTTGTGAACGTCATGAGAATTTTATTTTATTGTTTTTTTTTATTATTTCCCTTCTACGTGACTTTGTAGGTAATGTTTAGAATGTTATCAATTTTGACCGAGATGCCAGCATGCAAATGCAATATTACGTTGTACATACACTGTTAAGCAGACGGCGCATATTTTTTTTAAAACAGCTTCTTGTTAATACGATGTAACCTGATGCAGTCTATTTCGCTGCAGTAATTCAATTTTGTTAAAATGCCTGTCAATTTAGAATGAATACCGCTCTTGTTATCAAAAGCGACCTGCCCACAACAACACAAGGTGAGGCTTTGTCAACGTGTGTGAATGTTTTGACTTAAAACTTTGGCGACTGCAGAAATTAATATTCTTTGTTCTTTCGGTAAAGTCACGTAGATAGAAAATGAAATGAAAATAGCAATAAAATAAATAAAAAATTGCAAATGAAGCAAAACAACTCACGTCGTTTTGATCGCAACACAAGTGGTCTTTATTTAATGTAATTGTATTATCTGTTATTGTTATTTTCTATCTACGTAACTTTACAGAAAGAAACAAGAATACGTGTGTCAATGTCTATCGGTCAAAGACACTAAACGGAGTGACGCGCAAACTCCAAATATACAGCAGGCGTCAGGGTCGGGATCGAACCCACTACTTCCTGTATACCAGGTGAGGTAGTTAACATCTCACCACGGAGAGAGACACGCAAACTCCTGTTAGCCTCGGATATGTTCGTTGATCCTCAATTACTTGGTGGAGTGAGGAAGCATTCATGCCAAGCAGATGAAGGTGGCCAGGCATGATTCTAGACACGCCACCGCCTGTTTACCCAGTGACAGTGTACAGTTTGTGTTTGCAGTAACGTCTATTAACTCTGTTGAACACGGAGGTTATAGCGTAACAATAGTTTACTTTTGTTTTCCTCTGGAACTCTTTATAAGAATGGAAACAGGAGGTGAACACAGCACACACATTCAGCTGAAGTCGGAACTGTTCATCCCAGCATTCAAGGACATCTGAGCCTGGATTCACAACTCTAAGTTGCGATTGAACGTTGATTTATGCATTTCTGCCTAACACAAATAGTATTGTTTTCAACACCCTTTGCTATGTCAGCTGAATTTAGCTCTCATAAATATTCCTTTTGTAGCCAGACAGCCGAAATTGTGTGCTCGGAGTTTTGGGTGAACATTCATTTTGAAGATACGAGGGCTTCCAGGCATGTTTATGACCATTTGCCCTCTCATTGTGTGCCATAACAGCCCTGTGATGAATTTGGGAAACGTTTTTACTATATCCTGAATATATGAATAAGTATAGACGTGTAAGTCACATGTGACTATATATGCATTCCTCTGTGCCTCGATACTGTCGTGTAGATGGTGTGGATATTATTTTTTTCTGTCTGCAGCTGACGCTTCCTCTGACGCTTCCTCCGCAGAATTGCTCTGATGGAGCAAATGCAGTCAGCGCAGCTCGGTATGACAAGTCAACAATGCGACCAGCGTGCGTACAGCACGGACCGGACTGGAAATTTGACACGGCACCAGAGAACTCACACAGGAGAGAACCCCTTCAAGTGCAGTGTGTGTGACAAGGCATTTTCATACCCATCTGCTCTTAAAATACACCAGAGAACTCACACGGGAGAGAAACCCTTCAAGTGCAGTGTGTGTAACAAGGCATTTGCACAGTCATCTGTTGTTAAAAGACACCAGAGAAGTCACACGGGAGAGAAACCCTTCAAGTGCACTCTGTGTGGGAAGGCGTTTGCACAGTCATCTGTTCTTAAATTACACCAGAGAACACACACGGGAGAGAAACCCTTCAGGTGCACTCTGTGCGGGAAGGCATTTGCACAGTCATCTGCTCTTGTAACACACCAGAGAACACACACGGGAGAGAAACCCTTCAGGTGCACTCCGTGCGGGAAGGCGTTTGCACAGCAACCACATCTTATAGAACACCGGAAAACACAGAAGCATCAGAAGATCCACAAGGAGTGGAGTCTGAAATCAGCTTGTGAAAGTCAAAGTGCCACAATAAGCCCATCCCTCATGAAACAAGAACCGGAAGAAAATCCCAGCTTGGACACTTTTAAAGGTATCGAGGTGAAATATGAAGAGGTGATGGTGAAGAGGGAAGAAGTGATGGTGAAGAGCGAAGAAGTGAAGGTGAAATGTGAAGAAGTGATGGTGAAGAGCCAAGAAGTGAAGGTGAAATATGAAGATGAAGATTCAACTCTAAAATGGGACCTTCACATCGATGGAGGCAACGTGAAGCAGGAGGAGAATTCTGACTGTGAGGCAGAGCGAGGCAACTCCCAGCAGTTTGTGGAAGTGGAGGTGTGGGTGGACTTCCTCCGAGACAATACAAAGTCAAGTGGTGACCCGGTAGATGTGTAAACTTTGCGTTTTAATAATTGTGTTATTTTATTTTGGGCACCTTTATAATATATGCCACAGGACCCGCACGAGCTTGATCCGGCACTGTCCGGGATACCGTTCCAGTGCCCAACCAGGCTGTTGAAACCACCGCGGGTGGAGTTGAGGGTGACGGTGGAGGGCGCGAAGGGGGCGAGTGATGCCGATGGGCGGCGAGGGGGTCACCCGAGAGGATGCCAAGTGGGGAGACGAAGCAATGAAATCGCTCCACGTGTCAGGCGCTGGGTGGATCACCGCACAGCGGCATCGTGGGAGGTGGCGACGGCACGGGGAGGTCTCTACCCGCTCGTGGATTGACCGTGGCTGATGGTGATGACGACGACGATGGATGTTGCTCACTCAACTCTGCGACGTACGAAACGCCGGAGACGCACGGCGATGTGCGGGGTGTTCAGCGGCACGGTGGAGCCGATGGCCTCCTTGCAGCTGCTGTACAGCTGACGCACGACGTGGAGCAGGGCAGGGAGCACGCTGTCCACTATGTCCTGCCAGCTGCCGCTCAGCTGACCCATAGCCTGCAGTAGGGCAGGGAGCACGCTGTCCACTGTGTCCTGGCAGCTGCCGCTCAGCTGACCCATAGCCTGCAGTAGGGCAGGGAGCACGCTGTCCACAATGTCCTGCCAGCTACTGCACAGCTGACCCATAGCCTGCAGTAGGGCAGGGAGCACGCTGTCCACTATGTCCTCACTGTGGCTACTGCACAGGTGACCCATAGCCTGCACTAGGGCAGGGAGCACGCTGTCCACAATGTCCTCACTGTGGCTACTGCACAGCTGACCCGCAGCGTGCAGGAGAGGAGTCGGCGCGCTGTCCATGAGCCAGGACATCCCGGGGGGCCAGGCTGGGCCGTCCCTCTCCTGTCCGTCTGCGTGGCCGCTGGTGAACATCGGTCCCCAGGTGGCGACCGCTGCCGGTGGAGAGACGTCCTTCACGAGTCCCGAGTAGTTGTTGATCGTGGTGGTGGTGGTGATGGCGTTGATGTTCGAACCCCCACGCCGAGATCCTCCGAGGAGTTCCACCATCGGCTGCGTGAGCAGCAGAACCACAGTGAGCACAGCCGTGAAGATCGCCACGCTGGTGGTGGTGGTGGCGAAGTTCTCCGAAGACCTCGAAGTGGAGGAGCAGCGTGGGGCGAGGTGGTTGACTCTCCCGGAGCCGACTCCACTCTGGTCGCTCCAATGGATGCACCTTTGTCACAGGCCTTTAATGACAAGAATGTGAAGTTGAACACTCAGTTCCTAGGTTAAACCTGCATGGTGAGAGTGGCCAGTCTTTGTGGACCTGTGGGTTGGGTTAATCTCTAACCAGGAGCGAGAGCCAATAAGCTCCCAAGCATTCACTCGGTTTTAATAATTCCATTCTAGATTTGAAGCTTTCGTGACTGCAAGGATCCATACTCTTTGGTTCTATTCAGTAAAGTCACGTAGGTAAAAAGATAAAATAACAAAAATCACGACGTTTCGGCCACAACACAAGTGGCCTTCATCAAGACAGCACGGTCCCTTCACCTGATGAAGGCCACTTGTGTTGTGGCCGAAACATCGTGATTTTTGTTATTTAATTATTCCACTTATATGGTGCTTGCTTAATCGCCTCTGGCAATTCGGAGTTTTGTATCTCGTCTCAAACACTCGAAGAGCATCCCCAAGTAGCAGCTGCCCCTGTGTGGCACAAGGTGGTGGCCCTGCATCGGCCTGCATGTTGTCAAGAGCCTGTCAGTAGGGAGCGATGGTTGATGTGGCATCTTAGTTGTGGAGTTTGTAGGTAATGTTTAGAATTTGATCAATGTTGACCCAGACGCCAGCATGCAATGGCCTACTCGTTTTGAATGACACTACAATAGTTTGTTGTACATACACTGTTAAGCAGACGGTGCGTATTTTTAAAAATAGCTTCTTGTTAATGCGATGTAACCTGATGCAGTATATTTCACTGCAGTAATCCAATTTTGTTAATATGCCTGTCAATAATTTAGAATGTATACTTGTCTGGTTTTGTGAATTCTTGTAACATTTGATCTATAAGGGTCAAACATTAAATAAGTGATGTTAGGACAAAGTGTGTGTGTGTGTTTGGAAGTAACCTGTACAGAGAACTCAGGTGAGACCCGTTGTTCTTGTGATACAGGTCAAACCGTGTTTTTGTGTTCCACGAAGCGTCTGCCTGTGGAGCAACTCATTGTCTTTGAAATAGGGAGCACGTTCGGATCATTCATCAGTTACAAGGCATACCACTTGAAAGTTACACGTATAGGAGGAGGTACATTCTCTACAACACGAATTGTAGTTTTGTCTTACGTGTTGACGTAGATTTTGTCTAACTGGGACTAGAAATGCTCCTTGCTGATTCACGTCTGGATGTTCGTACCTATCGGTTGAAGCAAACCCCACTGCTGTTGTTGAGACGCTGTGCACCAATAAGGGTCCAACACATTGACGGCCTTCAGGCCAGGAAAGTCACAACATTTGCACCTGAAGGACGCATTCATGCAAGTACCCCATGCTCCGTTTTGAAGTTTTAAAATGAAACATCTTTGAATTGTGTTGTGTTTTGAATTAGATTATTTTATTTCTTCATTAAAAGCTTGTATCAATTTACATCTGGAAGACTTCATTGAAAAGGACATTTCGTGTGAATTTTCTCTCAACGTTAAGTAGATGGCCTTGCCGGGGGTTCGGTTCGATGCGGCCCTTCACCTGTTTGGGATTGCGGGATCGAGATAAGGCAACACGGAGCTGCTGGCCGTGCGAGAAGACCGCCGTCTGCCGATCGATTCCAACGTAATCGAACGTCTGTCCCTGCGCCTCCGTTGTCCATGCAGGGGGTGCGTAGGTTTGCAGCGCCTCCTGCATGAAAACAACAGAAAGTGCAGCGCTCATCACAGATAGATAAAGTTGTGCGCTTATATTTAAAATGTTCTTTTATAAGGTGATGTTGAAATCGAAAAGTGTTTGGCCAGTTCATGATTGCAATCAGGTTGATTCATTTATTATGCACCACATATCCGAGCTTTTGTGGTCCTGTTGAGCTAAAGTTGGAAAAAGTCTGTGACTATAACTTCGCTCAATTTTGTAAACGTGTTTCTATTATTTAGTTATTGTTTAATACAAACTACTTCAGATAATGGGTTTCAAGATGTACTTGAATGGCACGTTCGTTGTTCCGGTGTTTAATGGCTTGGATGTCGTGGCAAATGGCTTCCATCGATGTGGAAGTCAATGGTGGATGATAATTTGACATTTCGGTGTTGATTTGGAGTAGATTGTTTAACTGTTGAATACCGGGTGGTGAAATGCTTTGCCGAGTACCTGAACTGTTGGACCAAGTGAATTCATGAAGAGTTCGATACGAGTTTGAGCGTTAATATTCTTGCGGAACAACAAAGGTCTGATATTTTAAAGATTCATGATCGTACGTTTATTGCGACAATGTTCAAGGGGAACACGTGTGGAGGAGAGTTCCAGGTGAAGTCTCCCCTTACCTGACAACCATGGTGGCTGTCCGCTGATCACGCTCGCTCCGTCACAGCTACGAGCTGTAGGGACGGGACTCTCCACCCTGGCGCTGTTTTAATTCACAGCACCACGAGCGGAGAGCCTCATCCCTGCAGTTCCCTCCTGTTGTGCCGCATCATTTACCGCGTAACGAGGCAAAGTTTTCATGAGCAGTGCGTTCCACTACACACCCACACGAGCGAACCATGTGCAACAGTGTGCGTACATACAGACACGAACAAACACGCGGGTGCACATACACGAGCGCTTACTTGCAGACACGGACGAGTGGAGATGCACGCACGAGTGTGGTCACCACCTGGCTAGCTACACTAGTCACGTGATAACTAGTATACTAAACTATGCACTACACTATACACTACACTATACACTCCACTATACACTACACTACTATACACTACACCAGGGGTGTCCAAAGTTTTTTTAGTGAGGGCCAAATACAGAAAAATAAACAAAAGGCCGGGCCACACACTAGAGGTGACATTGACACATGAATACTGTGTGTATTTCTAACTCACCTATAATGTGAAGAACATTGCACTCAGTGGGAGCAGTGATGCTGTCCGTTGGATTGAAGGATGGCTGACATGTCAGGAGAAAGTTTGGTGGTTGAGACACGAAGGACTTCACAGAGATGGCTATCAGTCATTCTGGTTCTCAGTCTGCTTTTGTTCTGATTTAACATACATATGTATGTTGAGCCGAACAGGCTCATCATTCTTTTTGTGTGGCGTCTCATCAGAGGAAACTTGGCATTATCCAAACTCTGATAGAAGTCAGGGAGGGAGAGAAGCTGATGTTGACTCTTCAGAGAATCATCACATTGCATTTCAATCAGTTCTAACTGCAGACTCTCTTCCACTTCTTCTGCATCCACCAGGAAGGGGGTCGAGAACAGCTTGATTTGTTTTTCAATGACAGAAAAATCTTGGAAACGCTGGTTGAATTCTGTCACGAGAGATACAATCACACACAAATTTATCCTTTTTATCAGAAAGGTCGTCCTTTGGAAAAGCAGACTTGATTTCAGACAGCGCAGGGAAGTGTGCAGCATTAAAGCTTCGTAGTTGTGTCTCAAAACAGGCGGAGCTTTACACAGAAGGCTTTCATGTGCGCATGCAGGTGTGGCACCAGCTGTTCTTTGCCTTGTAGGTTCTTGTTCAGTGTATTCAAATGATGAGTAAGATCAACTAAAAATGCCAGGTCTGCCAGCCACAGAGGGTCACTCAGTTCATGAAGAGGTCAGCCCTTCTCTTTCAAAAACTGGTCGATTTCTGATCTCAGCGAATGAAACCGCTGCAGCACAGAGCCGCGGCTGAGCCAGCGCACATCAGAGTGGTAGAGTACATCCCCGTATTGAGCATCCACATCAGATAAGAAAGCCTGAAATTCTCTGTGGTACAGTCCTCTAGCTCGAATTATGTTGACAGTTTTTACAACGGTGTTCATCACATCGCACAGCTGGACAGTCTTGGCACACAGTGCTTCTTGGTGGATTATACAGTGCATCCTAACAGCCTCACCTACGCTCTCTTTTACCTTGGTGCACACCATCGATGCCATTCCTTTGCGCTCGCCCGTCATGGCCGGAGCTCCATCCGTTGTTACTCCACAGAGCTTGTCCCATTTAAGCCCCATCTTTTCAACTGCCTCTGACACAGCTTCAAAAATATCTCTACCCGTCGTTGTGCCTTTTAGGCTCATCATATCAAGCAGTTCCTCCGTACAGCAAAAATTATCATCTACTCCCCGCAAAAAAATTAACAGCTGCGCGGTGTCTGTGGCATCTGTGCTCTCGTCGCATGCTATCGAGTAAAAATCAAAAGCACAAGCTTTGTCTCTCAGCTGAAGTTTCAAGTTAGCTGACAGGTCCTCGATTCTCCGCACCACTGTATTTCTGGATAAGCTCACGCTGTTGAAATCCTGCACTTTTTCCGGGCACATTATTTCTGTGACTTTGATGAGGCACTGCTTTATGAAATCACCGTCTGAGAACGGTTTGCCATGCTGGGCAATAAGTTTAGTGACTTCATAGCTTGCTGTTGTGGCGTTTTCCTGTATTTTGTTAGCACGAAAAAAAATTGTTGTTGAGCTTGCAGGCTAGCCGCCATTTGCTTGACTTTCTGTGTTCGTTCGGCACCGGTGTACGATGTGTAGCTCTGATGTTTGGTCTCATAGTGCCGACGGACATTATACTCTTTCATCACAGCAACACCTTCATTGCAAATCAAACAGACACACTTTCCGTTGATTTCTTTGAAAAAATATTCATTTTCCCACCGTGTTTGAAATCTACTCTCACTTGCTATTTTGCGTTTCTTCGGTGCTGCCATTTCTGGTGACTCGCGGTAAAAGTTTTTCTTTGCTTAATTTTGTTTAGTGAAGCACGGTTTTCCGTGGCTGGCTCCATCTAGTGTTGAAACTGAGAAGTGCAACAGAGTTGAGCTCAAGCTTCTTGTGCGGGCCATATTCTATTATATTTTCAGAATTTGCTGCGGGCCAATAAAAACTGGGCCGCGGGCCGCAGTTGGCCCGCGGGTCGTAGTTTGGACACCCCTGGTTTAGATGGACGAGTCCATGTATGTTCGGAAAAGAGGAGGGGGGAGACGAAAAATTAATGCATGCTGTCTGAAAGCCACCGTTAAATTAGCGCTCGTTTACCATTGATTTACTTATTGTTACCGAGACTATCCTTGCCAAATTACTTGTTTAAGAGATAGCAACTCGCCAGGTGTTTAAGAGGAAAAACCAAAGAGGCAAATTGCTGGGAGGTGCGGCCACAGGCCGAAGAGTGACGCACCTTGAATGTCGTCATTCAAGGTGCGTCACTCTACGTATGAATGTACTCGTCGTCGCTATTAAATCATTGTTTACTGTCGAGCAAGGGCGGGCACGTCCAAGTTGTTTCCCACTGAAGCAAGTGAGTGGTGGGTGTTGATTGGTTACGGCTACACGGGGGGAGTTTCTGTCCTTGCCTTTGGTCAGAATCAGAATCTCAACCAATATTCACACTGGAGGAATACGATGAACTATAAAGCTCGTTCTCACAGATGTTCAGTACCCTTGGTTCGCCTCGTAGACTGCGACCGCTTCGGCCCAAGCGGCTGTGGATGAGGACCTCGCAGGCTTCTTAGAATCCGGAGTCAAAAGGGAGGGAACCGGGGGCGGAGGAAAAAAAAAGTTGTGAAGCGTGCCACTAAGCACGCTCCTCACGTACAACTGCAGAGACGAAGATCCCCCCCTGGTAGCCTTCGGCCGGAGCCGTGCTGAAGAGCAGCACGGCACACCGCGCCTGGCCACCTTTGTCTCCCCTATGTTGATGCCTTCAAGGGGAGGTCTCCACATTGGTAATGTTTTAACACGTTGAATCAGATGCTGTAATCGTTTTGAGTCTGAGTGGATGTAGAGGAGGCCCATGACTTAAAAAAAACAACTGGAACATAAATTCGCGCTAATCCTCTAGCGACGCAACAGCCCTGCCTACTCCCCACACGGGAATCTACACACACACAGCGACACTCGCTCCACTCGCCATGTCAATGTCTTTCTGTGCAATCTTCTCGTACGAGGTCATTCTTCGGGAATCTTGAGCGTCGCAAGAACGCGGCTATTTGGCTGACGGCACGGCACGTCACGTGCTCCGTGGCGCACGAATCAGAGAGGAGCCCAGCACACGAACCACTAGCACGTGCCTCGCGCACCCTTCTGAACAGACTGTTGGTAGAAGGTGCGCACACACACACCCCAACAAATACACTTCATACATGACACACATGAATACGAATGTAAATACACGTTCTGCCGTCCAAATATTGAATTCAGATACCAAGTTGCAAATTCATCAGAATATTTATTTATACAAATCAATCACTCACAAAACCACCTACCCACCCTCTCAAGTTCTCACACACACACAATAGCTCATTCACCAAGCCGTGCTGGCCTGCACAGGTGCTCGCTAACAGCACCTGCCCCGACAGTCTGTTCAGGTGCTCGGGGCAGGTGCCCGCTAACAGCGCCTGCCCCAACAGTCTGTTAAGGTGCTCGGGGCAGGTGCCCGCTAACAGCACCTGCCCCAACAGTCTGTTAAGGTTGTCAGGGCAGGTGCTCGCAAACAGCACCTACCCCAACAGTCTGTTAAGGTGCTCGGGGCAGGTGCTCCCTAACAGCACCTGCCCCAACAGTCTGTTAAGGTGCTCGGGGCAGGTGCCCGCTAACAGCACCTGCCCCAACAGTCTGTTAAGGTTGTCAGGGCAGGTGCTCGCTAACAGCACCTGCCCCAACAGTCTGTTAAGGTGCTCGGGGCAGGTGCTCGCTAACAGCACCTGCCCCAACAGTCTGTTAAGGTGCTCGGGGGCTGGTGCTGTGGGATATTTGTCTTTGCGTGACTGTGTAAATGTGGGAAGCGGTAGTGTCATGATGAGCACGCTTCGCCACGAAATCGGCCAACAAGTTGGATTCCCGCTCACGGCAAAGACCGGTGACGATTGTCTGAATCCTTAATGGCCTCGCCTATGTCGATCACTGTTACATTGTTTTTTGTAGCTTTGTTTTGGTGATTTTGAAAACGTTTGTTGTAGTACAGAGTTAGCCTGATAACTTTAATCTAAATTGTCTTATGGTTATTGTTTGACTTGCATCCCACTGGGATTTCTGCACGCAGCGTTGAAATATGGTTGTTTTTTTTCTGGAAGACTCTGCTGGTTTTTTCCTGGATTTTTCTGTTTGCGCGTAGTCACTTTAAGATGTTTCTTGTTCACGTTTTTGTTTTGTTGCGGTTGCACCCGAGTCAAGAGCCGCACGGCTCACAGGGCTCTACACATGAAACTTAAATTAAACTGAAGACGACGTCTCGCCAGCATGCATCTATCCTCCACGCGTGGTTTCTGTCACGCGACTTCCACGATTTCGCCTGAGAGTCTCCCGCCGCGTGCCCCCATAGGTCTTCTCCATCGGTCGCTCGACTCACGTAGACCATTCATCCGCGTGGTCCACGTGGTCAAAGATGAAGTTGGTACCAGCCGAGGCAGCACAACGCCAGTAACACAGACTTATGTTAATGGTCGATAAGAGTGAAGTACAGTACGTCATAACCCACTCATTTCAAATGCTTGCCACATAATTCGTCGCTATTGGTCACATAAAGAACTTGGAATTGCTAATGCTGTGCCACCTCAGGTTCTAAGGAAAAGTGAAATGTCTGCTCTGGGCTGGTCAAGGACACCATTTCTGGGATGAAACGATCACATTCACGACACGTGATAAAGCATTTAAGCAGTATGCACTGCTGTAACCTTAGCAGGTACCCACCACAGTCAGTATGCACTGTTGTAGTGAAAGCAGGTACCACCACAGTATGCCCTGATGTAATTATAGCAGGTACCACCACAGTATACACTGATGTAATCATAGCAGATACCACTAGTCAGTATACCTGCTGTAATTATAGCAGGTACCACTAGTCAGTATACCTGCTGTAATCATAGCAGGTACCGCTAGTCAGTATACCTGCTGTAATTATAGCAGGTACCACTAGTCAGTATGCGTGCTGTTATCATAGCAGGTACCACCACAGTATGCACTGATGTAATTATAGCAGGTACCACTAGTCAGTATGCCTGCTGTTATCATAGCAGGTACCACCACAGTCAGTATACCTGCTGTATTCATAGCAGGTACCATTACGTTCAGTATGTACTGCTGTAGTGAAAGCAGGTATCACCACAGTATGTACTGCTGTAATCATATCAGGTACCACCACAGTCAGTATGTACTGCTGCTATCATAGCAGGTACCACCACAGTATACCTGCTGTAATCATAGCAGGTACCACCACAGTCAGTATGCACTGCTGTTATCATAGCATAAAAAAATATAACGATACTATCATAGAATGTTAACTAAACGAGCATACATTTTTAACTAATTTAGGATAAACATTAAACTTAATGAGTATGGATAAATATTCTGCATTAGCATTCATATTAAAATTAATTAGCATACCAAAATTAGCATAGGACAACCGTTGACCAATCGCTGCGCACCATCGCTGGAGACGCGTCCAGGTTTGCCTCTCGACCAATCGGATCGCTGGCCCTCCCCCCCCTCCCCACTTTGGCACACGGCGACCAATCAGATCGCGGGAGGACGCTACCATTTTTAATGCCCTACGCTGAACGCCGCGCGCCCATGTGTGTGTGAGTGTTTAGTTTTAATTATTTTAATCATTAAAGTTCGCGAGTGTCAAGGTAAGCTACGTTGACTTTTTTTTTAAAGCATTTTCTCAAGAGAACCGTTGTTGCTGCTGCTGCTGTTGTGAAAGGCCCGGTACACCCTGAGGCCTTGCCTAGACTAGGACAGCCTTGATGTCACGTGGGTCCACACTCTTTGTGTCTTTCGGTAAAGTCACGGAGGTAGAAAATAAAATTTATTTATTATTAAATTTAATTACATTTTCTTTTAAAATTTTAATTCAATTAAAATGTATTTTATACCTATGTATTTTTTTATAAATGAATATTTTTTTATAATTTAAATACATTTTATTTTATACCTACGTTAAATTTAATTTTAAATTTTAATTAAGTTAATTGAAACTTATTTTATACCTACGTATTTTTTTTATAAATGAATATTTTTTATAATTTAAATTAAATTAATTTTATGTTATACCTACGTTAAATTTAATTTAGTAATAAATACCTACGTAAAATTAAATTCAAATGTTTAATAAATTAAATATATTTTATTTAAATAAAATTTATTTTATTTAATACCTACGTTTAATTTTATTTTTAAAATATATTACATTACTTTATTTAAATTAATTTTATTTTATACCTACGTTAAATGAAATGAAATTTTTTAATAAATAAAATGTATTACAAAAATAAAGAGATCCCACCAACAGCCTCGTCACACAAACCAACAAAATAATTTCTGATTCAACCGCATTAATTGATCAATCTAAACAGTTTTCGTTGAAACCTTCTGCTGCCAGGCCACCAAGATTATACGGCTTACCAAAAATACATAAAGTAGATACACCCCTTCGTCCCATAGTCTCTACTATCGGCTCCCCCACCTACAAACTAGCTCGTTTTTTGTCTGAAATCCTGCGTCCTTTCACTGGAAAGACCACCTCTGCGGTACAAAATTCTACTCACCTGGTATCGACAATCAAGGGTATTTCCCTGTCCCCAGACGACCTGCTTGTCAGTTTTGATGTAGTTTCCTTATTCACCAAGGTTCCTGTACCTGACACCATTGCAATCATTGAAGACTTGGTTCATCAAGGACTAAACACTGAGGTACCCCCCCTGGTGAGACACTGTTTAACCAATACATACTTCACTTGGAATGGAACTTTCTACAAACAAACTGAGGGCACCCCAATGGGCTCCCCCCTTTCTCCAGTTATAGCTAACATTTTCATGGAGAAATTTGAGACTGACGCCATCCAGACTGCCACTCTGCGCCCAACCTTATGGAAGAGGTACGTGGATGACACTTTTGTCATCTGGCCACATAGCCGGCCTGCTCTAGACCAATTCTTCGACCACATCAATTCCATACACCCAGCCATCAGATTTACCATGGAAGTCGAAATAGATGGCAAGATACCGTTTTTGGATGTCCTAATTAAAAAGAGACCTGATGGTTCAATGAGCCACTCTGTCTACAGGAAAGCTACCCATACGGATGCTTATCTGAAACCGGATTCCCACCACCATCCATCACAGAAGAATTCTCTCATCAAGACTCTGTATCATAGAGCCCAATGCATATCCGACCAGGAACACATAAGCAGTGAACTCAAGCACGTACACCAAACTCTTAGGGCTAATGGTTACTCCGACTATACAATCCGCAAAGCTATCACTCAAACCATGAAGAAGAACCCTCTTGAGGAGCCTTTCAAAACCATCACTTTACCCTACATTGCGGGGATCACAAAAAAGATCTCCAAAATCTTGAATAAACACAAGATCTAGGTCCGTTTCAACACATTACATAAAATCCGTGACCTGGTTCCGTCTGTAAAAGATGTGATTCCGGACATACAATACCCTGGTGTCTACAAACTAACTTGCCTCTGTGGTAGTAGTTACATTGGAGAAACCAAACGCCATGTCTCGGACCGCATTCGTGAACACAAAGCAGACCTTAAACACGGTAGGACCAACACCTCGGCCGTGGCAGGTCATTGTTCCAATTCAGTAGGCTCACATGCCATTGACTTTTCCAAGACAGAGGTTCTTTGTAAGCCATCTGGCTACCATGAGAGATTCGTTCATGAGGCTATCCACATATACAAGCACAGAGACAATTTCAACCGAGAAGATGGATTCTATCTTAGCAATCATTGGAAAGATTTGATAAACCATTTCAGGTCTTAATTGATTGTTCACGCTTACAGTGGCTTTCAGACAGCATACATTATAAAAAAATTCGTCTCCCCCCTCCTCTTTTCAGAATATAGATGGACTAGTCCTAAATAAACTGCCAAATCGTTGCGCGTGGCGCTAACGTTTTTTTATAAATAAATAAATGCGCCGTTTAAAAATAAATTTATGCAAACCAACACACCTGAAGACGACCGTTTGAGTTATGGTCGAAACGTCGTGAGAATTTTTTATTGTTTTATATATATTTTATTATTTTGTTGTTTCCCTTCAACGTGACTTTACCGAAAAAACTAAGAATAACAATTCAAAGATGTTTCATTTTAAAACTTCAAAACGGAGCAGGGGGTACTTGCGTGAATGCGTCCTTCGTGTGCAAATGTTGTGACTTTCCTGGCCTGAAGGCCGTCAATGTGTTGGACCCTTATTGGTGCACAGCGTCTCAACAACAGCAGTGGGGTTTGCTTCAACCGATAGGTACGGACATCCAGACGTGAATCAGCAAGGACCATTTCTAGTCCTAGTTAGACAAAATCTACGTCAATACGTAAGACAAAACTACAATTCGTGTTGTAGAGAATGTACCTCCTCCTATACGTGTAACTTTTAAGTGGTATGCCTTGTAACTGATTAATGATCCGAGCGTGCTCCCTATTGCAAAGACGATGAGTTGCTCCAGAGGCAGATGCTTCGTGAAACACAAAAGTACCCTTTGACCCGTATCACAAGAACAACGGGTCTCACCTGAGTTCTCTGTACAGGTTACTTCCAAACAAACACACACACTTTGTCCTAACATCACTTATTCAATCTAGATTTGAACACTTAATCAATGTTTGACCCTCATAGACAAAATGTTACATGTACACGCACAATCAGACAAGTATTCATTCTTAATTATTGACAGACATATTAACAAAATTGAATTACTGCAGTGAAAAGCCTGCATCAGGTTACATCGTATTAACAAGAATCTATTTTAAAAATACGCACGGTCTGCTTAACAGTGGATGTAAAACATACTATTGTGTCATTCAAAACGAGTAGGCCATTGCATGCTGGCGAATTCTAAACATTAGCGACAAATTACAAAACTGAGATGAAACATCAATCATCGCCCCCTACTGACAGCCTCTTGTTCACATACTCTTTGGTTCTTTCAGTAAAGTCACGTAGGTAGACAAAATAATAATAGATCACGACGTTTCGATCGTAACACAAGCGGTCGTCCTCAGGCGGAAAAAATAAATGCAGGCTGGTGCAGGGCCACCACCCTGTGCCACACAGGGGCAGCTGCTACTTGGGGATGCTCTTCGAGTGTTTCAGACGAGGTACAAAACTCCGAGTTGCCGAGGCGATTAAGCAAGCACCGAGTAAATGCAATTATTATGATAACATAGTGAATGCTTGGGGGCTTCTTTGCTCTCGCTCCTGGTCAGGGATCTCCCCAACCCACAGGTCCACAAAGACTGGCCGCCCTTACTCTGCAGGTTGAACCTAGCAACTGAGTGTCCAACTTTACGTTCTTGTCATTAAAGGCCTGTGACAAAGGTGCATCTATTGTAGCGACATCGTCTCTGGCTTACACATCTACCGGGTCTCCACTTGACTTTGTATTGTCTCGGAGGAAGTCCACCCACACCTCCACTTCCACAAACTGCTGGGAGTTGCCTCGCTCTGCCTCACAGTCAGAATTCTCCTCCTGCTTCACGTTGCCTCCATCGATGTGAAGGTCCCATTTTGGAGTTGAATCTTCATCTTCACATTTTACCTTCACTTCTTTGCTCTTCACCATCACCTCTTCACATTTCACCATCAACTCTTCATATTTCACCTCGGTTCCTTTACAGTGGACATAGTGGACAGCGTGCTCCCTGCCCTGCTCCACGTCGTGCGTCAGCTGTACAGCAGCTGCAAGGAGGCCATCGGCTCCACCGTGCCGCTGAACACCCCGCACATCGCCGTGCGTCTCCGGCGTTTCGTACGTCGCAGAGTTGAGTGAGCAACATCCATCGTCGTCGTCATCACCATCAGCCACGGTCAATCCACGAGCGGGTAGAGACCTCCCCGTGCCGTCGCCACCTCCCACGATGCCGCTGTGCGGTGATCCACCCAGCGCCTGACACGTGGAGCGATTTCATTGCTTCGTCTCCCCACTTGGCATCCTCTCGGGTGACCCCCTCGCCGCCCATCGGCATCACTCGCCCCCTTCGCGCCCTCCACCGTCACCCTCAACTCCACCCGCGGTGGTTTCAACAGCCTGGTTGGGCACTGGAACGGTATCCCGGACAGTGCCGGATCAAGCTCGTGCGGGTCCTGTGGCATATATTATAAAGGTGCCCAAAATAAAATAACACAATTATTAAAACGCAAAGTTTACACATCTACCGGGTCACCACTTGACTTTGTATTGTCTCGGAGGAAGTCCACCCACACCTCCACTTCCACAAACTGCTGGGAGTTGCCTCGCTCTGCCTCACAGTCAGAATTCTCCTCCTGCTTCACGTTGCCTCCATCGATGTGAAGGTCCCATTTTAGAGTTGAATCTTCATCTTCATATTTCACCTTCACTTTTTGGCTCTTCACCATCACTTCTTCACATTTCACCTTCACTTCTTCGCTCTTCACCATCACTTCTTCCCTCTTCACCATCACCTCTTCATATTTCACCTCGATACCTTTAAAAGTGTCCAAGCTGGGATTTTCTTCGGGTTCTTGTTTCATGAGGGATGGGCTTATTGTGGCACTTTGACTTTCACAAGCTGATTTCAGACTCCACTCCTTGTGGATCTTCTGATGCTTCTGTGTTCTCTGGTGTACTTGAAGATGTTGTTGCTGTGAAAACGCCTTCCCACACACAGTGCACTTGAAGGGTTTCTCTCCCATGTGTGTTCTCTGGTGTCTGACGATTTGATGAACGTGCAAACGCCATCCCGCATAGAGTGCACCTGAAAGGTTTCTCTCCTGTGTGTGTTCTCTGGTGTACTTTAAGATGTGGCAACTGTGCAAACATCATCCCGCACAGAGTGCACCTGAAGGGTTTCTCTCCCGTGTGTGTTCTCTCGTGTATTTGAAGATGTGACACATGTACAAACGCCATCCCGCACAGAATGCACCTGAAGGGTTTCTCTCCTGTGTGTGTTCTCTGGTGTAATTTAAGATGTGGTGACTGTGCAAACGCCTTCCCACACACAGTGCACTTGAAGGGTTTCTCTCCTGTGTGTGTTCTCTGGTGTTTTACAAGAACAGATGACTGTGAAAATGCCTTCCCACACACAGTGCACTTGAAGGGTTTCTCTCCTGTGTGTGTTCTCTGGTGGGTCTGAACAACTGATGAATGTGCAAACGCCTTCCCGCACAAGGTGCACCTGATGGGTTTCTCTCCTGTGTGTTCTCTGGTGGGTCTGAAGAACTGATGGCCGTGCAAATGCCTTCCCACACACAGTTCACTTGAAGGGTTTCTCTCCTGTGTGTGTTCTCTGGTGGGTCTGAAGAACTGATGGCCATGCAAATGCCTTCCCACACACAGTGCACTTGAAGGGTTTCACTCCTGTGTGTGTTCTCTGGTGGGTCTGAAGAACTGATGGCCATGCAAATGTCTTCCCACACACAGTTCACTTGAAGGGTTTCTCTCCCGTGCGTGTTCTCTGGTGTTTTTTCAGAGCAGATGAATTTGCAAACGCCTTCCCACACTCAGTGCACTTGAAGGGTTTCTCTCCCGTGTGTGTTCTCTGGTGTCTTTTAAGATTATGTGACTGTGAAAATGCCTCCCCACACACACTGCACTTGAAGGGTTTCTCTCCCGTGTGTGTTCGCTGGTGTCTTTTAAGAGCAAATGACTGTGAAAATTCCTCCCCACACACACTGCACTTGAAGGGTTTCTCTCCCGTGTGTGTTCTCTGGTGTCTTTTAAGAGCAGATGACGGTGAAAATGCCTTGTCACACACACTGCACTTGAAGGGTTTCTCTCCTGTGCGAGTTCTCTGGTGCTGTGTCAAATTTCCAGTCCGATCCGGTGAGTGCCTTTGCTCCATCAGACCAGCGTCAGCTGCAGACAGAAAAAAATAATATCCACACCATCTACACGTCAGTATCGAGGCACAGAGGAATGCATATATACACAGTAACACGTGACTTACACGTCTATACGTATTCATATATTCATGATGCAGTGAAAAAGTTTCCCAAATTCCTCACACGGGCTGTGATGGCACGCAATGAGAGGGCAAATGTCATAAACATGCCTGGAAGCCCTCGTATCTTCAAAATGAATGTTCACCCAAAACTCTAAGTACACAATTTCGGCTGTCTGGCTACAAAAGGAATATTTATAAGAGCTAAATTCAGCTGACATAGCAAAGGGTGTTGAAAACAATACGATTTGTGTTATGCAGAAATGCATAAATTAATGTTAAATCGCAACTTAGAGGTGTGAAGCCAGGCTCAGATGTCCTTAAATGCTGGGATGAACAGTTCCGACTTCAGCTGCATGTGTGTGCTGTGTTCACCTCCTGTTTCCATTCTTACAAAGAGTTCCAGAGGAAAACAAAAAGAAACTATTGTTTTGATATAACTTCCGTGTTCAACAGAGTTAATAGACGTTACTGCAAACACAAACTTTACACTGTCACACACTGGCGCTGGCGTGTCCAGAATCATGCCTGGCCACCGTCATCTGCTCAGCATTAATGCTTTCTCACTCCGCCAAGTAATTAATCGAGGATCAATGAACATAGCCGAGGCTAACTGTAGTTTGCGTGTCTCTCTCCGTGGTGAGATGTTAACTACCTCACCAGGTGTACAGGAAGTCGTGGGTTCGATCCCGACCCTGACGGCTGCTGTGTATTTGGAGTTTGCGCGTCTCTCCGTATAGCGTCTTTGACCGATAAACATTGACACACGTATTCTTGGTTCTTTCAGTAAAGTTACGTAGGCAGAAAATAACAATAACAGATAATACAATTACATTAAATAAAGACCACTTTTGTTGCGATCAAAACGTGGGGTTTTTTTGCTTTATTTACTATTTTTTATTGTTATTTTTATTTTCTATCTACGTGACTTTACCGAAAGAACCAAGAATATTAATTCCTGCAGTCACCAAAGTTTTAAGTCAAAACATTCACACACGTTGACAAAGCCTCACCTTGTGTTGTTGTGGGCAGGTCGCTTCTGATAACAAGAGCGGTATAGCAGCTCAAGCGGGCTTGGCCTGCTAACAAAAGAAAATAAAAACTGCGTGAATATTTACAATAAAACAAAGTTACAAAGTAACGAGCCGGGTGAAGACAAATTAAACTTAAGCGAGATAATTAAAGTGAACGCAATCAGGCGAGGGCAGGAGGCAAGGCCCCGCGTGGCTAGGCCCCGCGTTGTAAAGTTCCAACCTGGACGTCGATTCCTATGCTCGCTGCTACTCAACTGACATCCCTACGAGAGAGAGGCTCTACCTTGGTAAACAACAACCACGACCACCACCACTGCAATGATTGGTTCTTTCGGTAAAGTCACGAAAGCTTTAAATCGAAATTTAACCGCCTCTACGGGGAGGGATTCCACACATCCTTAAGATCATTCAACAGACTTCGGGATAAGAAGGCTCAACTAATCGAGTCTCTCACCTTTCTGAAGAGATGCCGCGACTCTAAGGCTCTTTGTTCCTCTCACACAGCTTAAAAGCCGTGATCTGAACGTGGCTCTCTCACTCCAGCGCTGTCCTACCAGACAGTCTCGCTCCCTTCACCTGATGAAGGCCGCTTGTGTTGTGGCCGAAACGTCGTGAGAATATTATTGTGTTATTTTATTTTATCAATTTATTATTTTATTCTCATTCTACGTGACTTTACCGAAAGAACCAAAGAAGATGAATCATTGCAGTCACGAAAGCTTTAAATCGAAATTTAACCGCCTCTACGGGGAGGGATTCCACACATCCTTAAGATCATTCAACAGACTTCGGGATAAGAAGGCTCAACTAATCGAGTCTCTCACCTTTCTGAAGAGATGCCGCGACTCTAAGGCTCTTTGTTCCTCTCACACAGCTTAAAAGCCGTGATCTGAACGTGGCTCTCTCACTCCAGCGCTGTCCTACCAGACAGTCTCGCTCCCTTCACCTGATGAAGGCCGCTTGTGTTGTGGCCGAAACGTCGTGAGAATATTATTGTGTTATTTTATTTTATCAATTTATTATTTTATTCTCATTCTACGTGACTTTACCGAAAGAACCAAAGAAGAGGTGAGGATTTATTCAAGTCTTTCATGGAGTTTGCTCAAGAAAAAAGTCTACCTATGGATAAACTTCTCTCAGTGTGTACTGATGGTGCTCCGTGTATGGTGGGGAAAAACAAAGGATTTGTGGTGCTTCTCCGTGAACATGAAAATAGACCCATCCTAAGTTTCCATTGCATTATACACCAGGAGGCACTTTGTGCTCAGATGTGTGACAGGCAGTTTGGCGAAGTGATGTCGCTGGTCATTCGTGTGATCAACTTTATTGTTGCCCGAGCCTTAAATGATCGCCAGTTTAAAACACTGCTGGATGAAGTTGTAAATAACTATCCTGGTCTGCTTTTGCACAGCAATGTGCGTTGGTTGTCAAGAGGGAAGGTGCTTAGCCGTTTTGCGGCTTGCCTGAACGAAATCCGGACTTTCCTTGAAATGAAAGGCGTCGGGCATCCTGAGCTAGCCGACACCAAGTGGCTCCTCAAGTTTTACTATCTCGTAGATCTGACTGAACATCTGAACCAGCTCAACGTGAAAATGCAAGGCATTGGAAATACAGTGTTATCCCTTCAACAAGCTGTATTTGCTTTTGAAAACAAGCTGGAGCTTTTCATCACGGATCTTGAAACAGGTCGTTTACTACATTTTGGAAAACTGAGCCAATTTAAAGATGCATGCACAGCAAGTGAGCCCATTCAAAACCTTGATCTCCACCAGCTAGCTGGCTGCACATCCAGTCTCCTACAGTCCTTCAAAGCACGCTTTGGAGAATTTCGTGAGCACACTCGTCTTTTTAAGTTCATCACCCATCCAAACGAGTGTTCACTGAACACAGCCGACCTGAATTACATCCCTGGTGTCTCCGTCAGAGATTTTGAAGCAGAAGTGGCTGACCTGAAGACCTCAGACATGTGGGTGAATAAGTTCAAGTCACTGAATGAAGATTTGGAAAGAATCACACGACAGAAAGCGGAGTTGGCGAGCAAGCACATGTGGACAGAAATGAAAAAACTCCAACCCGAAGACCAGCTGATTCTCAAAACTTGGAACGCGCTTCCTGTCACATACCACACACTGCAGCGTGTGAGTATTGCTGTATTGACCATGTTTGGATCTACGTATGCATGTGAGCAGTCATTCTCACATCTTAAAAACATCAAGTCCAACCTACGATCACGTTTAACGGATGAAAGCCTCAACGCTTGCATGAAGCTTAACCTCACCAAGTACCAACCCGACTACAAAGACATCAGCAAATCCATGCAGCACCAGAAGTCGCATTAATGGTGAGTGTTATAACAACATTATTTAAAAGAATAAATTCAGAGGCTTATTATACTGACATTTAGTTGAATTCACTTTTAAAATATATTATATGGCTCTCACTGAAATAAATTTCCAATTTTTTTGCTTTCATGGCTCTCTTAGTCAAAAAGGTTCCCGACCCCTGATTTAGAGAGAGTCTGGCTGTTGAACCGGACGCCATCGGTTGGCAACACGCTCTGACATTGCAGTTGCACCGAGTTCGCCAGACCGAGTGTCGTGCACTTACACGCAGAATGTCACCCCTGTCACCACCCCCCCTGGCTCTGCCTCTGGATCGTGGTATATGCAAATCTTGGCCATACGCACAAGACACCGGGGTCAGCCCTTACCACAGCCACCGCGTCTCCCCCGCCTGCAGGCCCAGACTTGATTGGCCAGTGGGACGTGCTGCTGGGTGGGCGGCGAATCTCAAGGCCCGTGCGGCGCATGGAAGGGTGGCGTGGCCAACTCCATTCCCGGTTGCCGCCTTTGTCTCCCCATGCCGAGTAGACCCAGGGGAGACCCAGGACCGGGACGAACAGAATCCCTCACTCGTGTTAGCCGTGGCTGGGAATGTAACTGGGGTAGCTGGGGTACATCGTGCAGTTGTCTCGCTACTGCACCCACCACTCCCCCCATAATAGATACACACAAGTATCCCTTGTACAGCATTAACACACTTTAGGGGGAAGTGCCGTTGTCGAGTGGCGCCGATGAAGGCCGGCACATCACACGAGGGGGTGGGTGGCCAGCACCACGCCCGGCCGCCTTTATCTCCCGAGTGGTAATATACCCCTGCATACACACACACACAACAACAACCTCGTTGGACATGTTTGTTTTGTTGTAGTACTGATGGCCTTAATCTAAGTTTTTGTGGTCGTTGTTGTTGTTGTTTGACTTGCATCCCACTGTGAGTTTTTGCACACAGCGTTGGTGGTGCACGGTGCTTTTTTTTCAGGAATATTTTTGCTGTTTTTTTTTCTCCATGGATTTTCTGTTTTGCACAAAGTCACACACAAAGTAGTCACTTGAAGATGTTTTTCTTGTTCGTGTTTTATTTTTTTTGTTTGTTGTGGTTGCACTCCGATTCAAGAGCCGGATGGCTCACAGGGCTACACTCTTTGGTTCTATTCGGTAAAGTCACGTAGGTAAAAAATAAAACAACAAAAATCACGACGTTTCGGCCACAACACAAGCGACCTTCATCAGGTGTGGCCGAAACGTGATTTTTGTTGTTTTATTTTTTACCTACGTGACTTTACCGAATAGAACCAAAGAGTATGGATCCTTGCAGTCAGGAAAGCTTTAAATCTAGAATTCACAAGGCTATACCAAAATAAACTGAAACTGAATAAAACTGAACTGATGACGACCGTTTGTGTTATGGTCGAAACGTCGTGAGAATTTTTATTGTTTCATATATATTTTATTGTTTCCCTTCAACGTGACTTTACCGAAAGAGCTAAGAATATGAACCGAACCTACTATTGAAGGCACCGCTTTGTCCGATGCCCAATTCGTGTTCGCCCCCTGGCGGACTGAATGTGAAACCACTGGCAGGCAGTCGGTGCGCCCTCTCACACTTAAGTGGAAATTCCACACTCGCGCGGCAGGGACGAGTGTTTCAAAAAGGACAAACGCCGTTGACCTCTCACCAAGTCGTTTTTTTTTGTATCGACGCCGATGATGGCTGCCCGCGACGATTGAACCGTCCACGTGACGATCGAGACGCAGTCCCCGTGTCAGTCGCTGATGGATCAATTCGGGTGCGCATCGGCCTGGTGGTGTTCTGATGCGGTTGTCGATGAAACAGGTGTCTTCCGAGGAACGCCAAAGCCAGGGAGGTTGCCGTGTTTTGGGGTTTTTGAACGAGTTTGTTTTTTTATTCTGGACGTCCGCGCTAATAATGATTGTGATGTTTTTTTTTTCCTGCATGCCGCTCGTCCGGCCCGCGTGAAGACTGGAAGAATTTCGATTTAAAGCTTTCGTGACTGCAAGGATTCATCCTCTTTGGTTCTTTCGGTAAAGTCACCACGTAGAATGAGAATAAAATAATAAATTAATAAAATAAAATAACACAATGTTCATTGAAGCTCTGTCGTCCCGACAGGTCTGTTCCTTTCACCTGAAGAGGGCCACTTGTGTTGTGGCCCGAAACGTCGTGAGAATTTTATCGTGTTATTTTATTAATTTATTACTTTATTCTCATTCTACGTGGTGACTTTACCGAAAGAACCAAAGAAGGTGAAGCCTGGAAGAGTTATGTTGTTTGTCTGGGCGACCGTCCGCGTGGCGAGCACAGGGCTGTTTGTTTCGCCCGCCCTCCTGCAGCCTCTTGACAGGGCAATGTGGACGCCCTGAATGCGCGTGGAGTTATTCACGTCCCCGGGATCTAGTGTGCCTGCGCCGGTGGCCTTTATCCGCCCAAAAGAAATCGAGCTCATCTCCTTTGGTTCTTTCGGTAAAGTCACCGCCACGTAGAATGAGAATAAAATAATAAAATAACACAATAAAATTCTCACGACGTTTCGGCCACAACGCAAGCGGCCGTCTTCAGGTGAAAGGTACAGAACTGTCGGGACGACGGAGCTTCAATGGAGCTTTCACCTGAAGACGGCCGCTTGCGCTGTGGCCAAAACGTCGTGAGAATTTTATTATTTTATTATTCTATTCTCATTCTACGTGGTGACTTTACCGAAAGAACCAAAGAAGATGAATCCTTGCAGTCACGAAAGCTTCAAATCGAAAAATCGAGCTCAGTTAATTGCATCGTCGCACCGCAAATCGACGGCGTGCTGTAGTGTCTCCATCGTTACAATTCGCCGTGCGCCTGCGACCGTAATGATTTGCTATTATGGACCCGTATCTCATGGGTGGGTGAATTAATCGCATCCTTTCAAATACTCTCCCTTGGTTTAATTCTGTTATGGAATGTTGGCCGATGGTTGGTTGAGGATAGTGATGGAATGACAGCCAAGGAATGGAATGCGGCCAATAGGATGCCCATCGAGACGACGGGATGATATCAGCTGATGAGTATCACCTGCAGGTACTGGGTGGATTAATACTTTTCGGGATCTCGGGAGATAGTGAGAGCTTTTTGAGAACCTCATCCAGCAGTGGATTGACCATGGATTCTGATGGTGATGGCACTGGACCACTCAGCAACTGTCGGTACAAAGGCACAATCAATGTTGAAGGCCTCTTTTTATCTGTGTTTCACAAAGCCAAGATAATATAACACATCTGTTCCATTTTTCGATTTAAAGCTTTCGTGACTGCAGGGATTCATATTCTTGGTTCTTTCGGTAAAGTCACCACCACTTAGAAGAGAAACAATAAAATAATAAAAATATAAAACAATACAATTCTCACGTTTCGACTGCAACACAAGAAGCAATCATCATCAGGTGTGAAAACCACAGCAATATTTTTTTTCAAATTTTCTTGTGTGAAAACCACAGCAATAATTTTTTTGAAATTTTCTTGCTGTGGTTTTCACACCTGATGATTGCTTCTTGTGTTGCAGTCGAAACGTCGTGAGAATTTTATTGTTTTATATTTTTATTATTTTATTGTTTCCCTTCTACGAGGTGACTTTACCGAAAAAACCAAGAATACTCATCTGTTCCAGTTATCGACGTCACTGATGATTTGAGATTAGAATGTATATGCTCTGAACCCTCAGCCCTGTTCACAAAAATGTAATGCTGCTTTGGTTAATTCATGAGAACCAGACAGGAGTTAATTAAGGGTAGACACTCGGATAGTAATACAAGAATGGTTATGACAAGAATGTTTATTAACTCAATTATAATTGCCCAAACGTCGTAGCATTGAAATGGTTGTGGTGGCTTTTGAATAGTGAAAAACTCCTTTTAAAAAAGTTTTATTTTAAAGTGCACTAAAAAGTAAAGAACTCGATTGGACAACGGGAAGTGGACGACATCTTGAGTACAAGATTTGACCACGACATCAAACAGAGGAATGAAGTTGAATAACTTTTTTGTCACAACTTCATTCAACTCACCGTCGAGAAGTACGTCAATGATGCGGCGCCTGCTCACACATCAACGCTTACTTGAATTAATTGGTTATTTTATGAATCAATCTTCAATATACAACTTTTGTTTGTGTGGAGTGAGGGTGCCCGTAACTCGTTCACATGGAGCAGGCGAGGCGATTCCACAGTTTAGGGACCGCGGCGTTTTTGACCTACACACAAATATATATGCATAATAAGGCGTCCATACAAAATGTTAATCACTTAAAGGGAGCCAATTAATTGGTTAATTGATGCCGATTTTGATACAGGCATGCATTGTCACCGGATCTGAGTACGTGTGCAAAATAAGGAATTGATTGGACGACGGGAAGTGGATGAAATCTTTATCACAACATTTTACCACGACAGAGGAATCAAGTTAAGTAAAACCATTTTGAACGCGAATGAGAAATCTCCCCCCACCCTCCCCCGATGACGCGCGAGCGTTGCTAGGGGCAACCCCCGGGCAGCTTTAGCGGCGCAAGGAAATACTTAAATAATGCGAAATAGCACTAAATTGTTAATTTAACAACTTTTAAAGTTTACGGATGGGAAAACAGAATGGCGCTGGCTCACCACGGGGCTTACGGTGTGGTACCCAGCTACTTTTTTAAAAGTAAACTCCACGATTCGCGAGCAAGTGTGCGTCCACACAGAGACAGACAGACGGACACACAGAAAAAATGCCTTTTATAGGTAAGAAAAGAAAAACGATGACGAGACTCAATATGTGAAGAACACGGGATTTATTCGGTTCACAAGTCAACGGATATAACTTCAAAACACTTTTATCGGTCATCTTTTTCTCGAGACAGCGTTCCCGTGGGATTATTTCCAAGTCGATAGACGACACCTTTTTTTTACTCATCCTGGCAGACACACACACAGACACACGCCTCTGTCTGTGTGTGTGACTGTCTGTGAGTATGTCTGTGTGTTTCTATATGTGTGTGTCTGTGTGTGTCTATGTGTCTGTGTGTGTGCCTATGTGTCTCTGTGTGTGTCTGTGTCTCTGTGTGTCTATGTGTCTTGTGTGTGTCTGTGTCTATGTATCTCTGCGTGTGTCTGTCTTGGTGTGTTTGTCTATGTGTCTGTGTCTATGTGTCTCTGTGTGTCTATGTGTCTGTGAGTATGTCTGTGTGTCTGTTTGTGTATTTCTATGTGTGTGTCTGTGTGTCTATGTGCTCTGCATGTGCCTATGTGTCTTTGTGTGTCTGTGTCTCTGCCTGTGTCTATGTGTCTTGTGTGTGTCTGTGTCTATGTATCTCTGCGTGTGTCTGTCTTTGCGTGTGTTTGTCTGTGTCTCTGTGTGTCTATGTGTCTCTGTGTGTGTCTATGTGTCTGCGTGTGTCTATGTGTCTGTGTGTCTATGTGTATGTGTCTACAGTGACACGCGGTGGTGGTAGTGATGGCGGTAGTGGTGGCGGCCGTGTGGTGCGTGTCGAACTTCTTTCACGCCGTACGTATCGTAAACATCGCCACAGGGGAGATTAAGGTGGCTGCGGGTGCTGGCGATGATTACTGGGCGCCCCCCTGCCCGCCTACGCCGCTAAACGTCGCTCGCCAGTCTGTTCCAAGCTATGGGGTAGGGGGAGCGAGATAGAGAGGGGGGGGGGGTGGTGGTGGTGGACCTTTGTCTTGCGGCGTGTAAATATTGTTGCGTGCGTGCGGGGTTTGTCCATGTGGTGGCGGTAATGGTGAGTCGAGCAAAAGTGGTGAAAGTTTGTGGGGTCGCTCCGAGCTCACCCTGTCACCCATCGCTCTCGAGCTCCCTCCTAGGGGAAGATGATGAGGTTGACGAGGTTGATGATCCTCATCGTTTGTGAATGCAGAAATAAACATCAGAATCTGGTGGTTTCATTCTGACCTCCGATCCTGGTCAGCAATTGAACGTCGGGAAACCCTCGCGCCGAGGGGCCCCACTAGTGGGCGTGGCCGTGCCCCACCAGTGGGCGTGGCAGTGCCCCCACCAGTGGGCGTGGCCGTGCCCCCATCACGTGGCGTGTGTAGTGACGGCAGCTACGCTCGGAGTGGCTGGATAATAAAGCTTGAAACGCACAGCAAACCACGTGGCCTCGGTGACACGCGATGCGAGGAGGACAGGCAGCCTATACAAAGACAAAGGCACCCCCAGTAGCCTCAGCACACTTTTGTGGCAAGTTCTGTTGGGAGTAGCAATTAAGGGCAGCACTGTAGGGCACTCCGGGGTGGGGAGATAGGGGGGTGGACAGCACCACAGGCCATCAGCCAGCTGCAGAAACATTCCCCTCCTCCACTCATCTCACTCACCCAGTCACCCCTCCACTCACCCCTCCACTCACCCCACCACTCATCTCACTCACCCCTCCATTCATCTCACTCACCCAGTCACCCCATTCACCCCCCCACTCACCCCTCCACTCACCCCTCCACTCACCGCTCCACTCATCTCACTCACCCCTCCACTCACCCCTCCACTCATCTCACTCACCCCTCCACTCACTCCTCCACTCATCTCACTCACCCATCCACTCACCCCTCCACTCACCCCTCCACTCACCCCTCCGCTCACCCCTCCACTCATCTCACTCACCCAGTTACCCACTCACCCCTCCACTCACCCCTCCGCTCACCCCTCCGCTCACCCCTCCACTCATCTCACTCACCCCTCCACTCACCACTCCGCTCACCCCTCCGCTCACCCATCCACTCACCCCACTCACCCCTCCACTCATCTCACTCACCCAGTCACCCACTCACCCCTCCACTCACCCCTCCGCTCACCCTCCGCTCACCCCTCCGCTCACCCCTCCACTCATCTCACTCACCCCTCCACTCACCCCTCCGCTCACCCCTCCGCTCACCCCTCCACTCATCTCACTCACCCCTCCACTCATCCCTCCACTGATCTCACTCACCCCTCCACTCACCCCTCCACTCACCCCTCCGCTCACCCCTCCACTCATCTCACTCACCCCTCCACTCACCCCACTCACCCCTCCGCTCATCTCACTCACCCCTCCACTCACCCCACTCACCCCTCCACTCATCTCACTCACCCAGTCACCCACTCACCCCTCCACTTATCCCACTCACCCCTCCACTCACCCCACTCACCCCTCCACTCATCTCACTCACCCACTCACCCCTCCACTCACCCCACCACTCACCCCTCCACTCATCTCACTCACTCACCCCTCCACTCACCCCACTCACCCCTCCATTCATCTCACTCACCCAGTCACCCACTCACCCCTCCACTCACCCCACTCACCCCTCCACTCATCTCACTCACCCACTCACCCCTCCGCTCACCCCTCTGCTCACCCCTCCACTCATCTCACTCACCCCTCCGCTCACCCCTCCGCTCACCCCTCCACTCACCCCTCCGCTCACCCCACCACTCATCTCACTCCGCTCACCGCCCAGCCCCCCAGTAGCCCGAGCTGCTGCTGCTGCTGGGGGGCGTTGTCCCCCAGCGCCGCGTTGGCCCTCAGCAGGAACCTCGTGCGGTGACGCCGCCTCTCCCCCCCCCCTCCCTCCCCTGCCAGCAGCGCCCTCCTGCACCACCACCTCGTCCGCCTCCTCCTCCTCCGCGTAGGCCGCTGCCAGCAGCAGCTCCGCAATGCCTCCCACCGTGTCGCCGTCCCTCAGGGCCCTCCCCGGGGGGGTCGCCCCCCCCCCCACCGCCCCCCCCGCCGCGTGGATCCGCGCCGAGCGGCGCACCGGCGTCACGAGCCGCGGCCGCGAGGGGGGGGCTGCCGGCGCTGCGGTGGAAGGGGGGGCCGTGATGTTAGGGGGGGCAGCCAGGGTGGTGGTGGTGGTGCAGGAGATGTTGGCGGCTGGGGTGGTGGTGGTGCAGGAGATGTGGGCGGCTGGGGTGGTGGTGGTGCAGGAGGTGTGGGCGGCTGGGGTGGTGGTGGTGGTGGTGCAGGAGATGTGGGCGGCTGGGGTGGTGGTGCAGGAGGTGTGGGCGGCTGGGGTGGTGGTGGTGCAGGAGATGTGGGCGGCTGGGGTGGTGGTGGTGCAGGAGGTGTGGGCAGCTGGGGTGGTGGTGGTGCAGGAGATGTGGGCGGCTGGGGTGGTGGTGCAGGAGATGTGGGCGGCTGGGGTGGTGGTGGTGGTGCAGGTGTGGGCAGCTGGGGTGGTGGTGCAGGAGGTGTGGGCGGCTGGGGTGGTGGTGGTGGTGCAAGAGGTGTGGGCGGCTGGGGTGGTGGTGGTGCAGGAGGTGTGGGCGGCTGCAGTCACGAAAGCTTTAAATAAAAAATGTTCGACTTTAAATTAAAAAAAAAATTCGACTAAATTAAATTAAAAACTTAAAACATTTTTCGACTTAAATAAATTAAAACAAATTTAAAAAAAATTTCGCCCTCAAAAGCACTCGAACCTTGGGCAGCTGAGGCGCGCGAGTTCTCTTTGTCCATCGTAGACATCGCCGGAGAAGTTGTTGTTGTTGTGCTGTTGTTTAGTCGTCGTTGTATAGCTGTTGTATAGTCGTTGTTGTGCTGTTGTTTAGTCGTCGTTGTATAGCTGTTGTATAGTCGTTGTTGTGCTGTTGTTTAGTCGTCGTTGTATAGCTGTTGTATAGTCGTTGTTGTGCTGTTGTTTAGTCGTCGTTGTATAGCTGTTGTATAGTCGTTGTTGTGCTGTTGTTTAGTCGTCGTTGTATAGCTGTTGTATAGTCGTTGTTGTGCTGTTGTATAGTCGTCGTTGTATAGCTGTTGTATAGTCGTTGTTTATTTGTAGTTTAATGTTTAAAGTGGTAAAGTTAAATGGTTAAAGTCGCAGCCTAAGTGGAGGCCTTCGAGGCGGCCATCGACAAATTCTGAAATTTCGCGACCCTTGCCCCCTGAACTTGCCTCCGATTGGCTGCGGGAGAGGACATACACACACGAGTGTACACCATCACACCATCACACACAGTGCACACCACCACACTATCACACATACAGAGTGCACACCACCACACTATCACACACACAGAGTGTACATCACCACACCATCACACACACACACCTCACGCTTTCTCTCTGTTTAAACGTGAAAACTCTTAAACTCTTAAAACACCAACCCTTAAACACTAACCCTTAAAAGCCAACTCTTAAACACCAACCCTTAAACGCCAACCCTTAAACACCAACCCTTAAACACCAACCCTTAAACACCAACCTTTAAACACTACCCTTAAACACCAACCCTTAAACACCAACCCTTAAACACCAACCCTTAAACACCAAGCCTTAAACACAAACCCTTAAACATCAACCCTTAAACGCAAACCCGTAAAAGCCAACCCATAAACGCCAA
Source organism: Petromyzon marinus (assembly GCF_048934315.1). NCBI lineage: Eukaryota > Metazoa > Chordata > Hyperoartia > Petromyzontiformes > Petromyzontidae > Petromyzon > Petromyzon marinus. The sequence goes on from NW_027423006.1 coordinate 107,887, forward strand.
CCCTTAAACACCAAACCTTAAGAAGCAACCTTTAAACACCAACCCTTAAACGCCAACCTTTAAACACCAACCCTTAAACGCCAACCTTTAAACACCAACCCTTAAACGCCAACCTTTAAACGCCAACCCTTAAAGGCAAACCCTTAAACACAAACCCTTAAACACCAAACTTGCACGCCACAACCTGGACGGTAGAGGGCATTCTTTACCTCACGCTTTCTCTCAAAAGTGGCGACCTCACACTCCTAGCGGGTCGTCCTCCTCCTCGTCGTCCTCGTCGTTAATTGAGCAACAAAAATAAATTTTCCGGCGTCTGCACCCCCCTCACGAATTAAAAAAAATGGCGGTGGGTGAGGGGGAGGAGCCAAAACAAATTGGCGGGAAAACAAAAAAACTTCGCGTCACGTGGGAAGGGAGACGCCAAATCCGATTGGCTCCGAGGCGGGAGCGACTTTGAGGCAATTTTTTTTTACAGTACGAAATTACAAAACTCAACATCGACAATAAAACTCGCGTTGGCATTCGCGCCGGTGTAAATAAATGTAAAAAAAATAAAAGTTGTATTGTTGACGTACCATATTTAAATCAAATGTTTTTACTCGAACGCGATTCCGTTGTTTCGATTCATTCTCGTGCTGAATCGTGTCGAGCTATGATTACGAAACGCGAATCGTGATCCGAGTTTGCTAAGCCAATGGGAGCGCAACGCTGCTAAAGGCAGCGTCCAATAGGAGAAGGCGATGGTGGGAGGTGGCCGGGTGCCGCTTGGACCAATCAGTGAGCAGGGTGTTCAATGTTTCCCGCTCTTTCGGGGGTTTTTTTGTTAATCACAAAAACAATATTTAAACCCCGGGGTAAAAGTTATGGAGAGCATTGTTTTAAAAAGTGTGTAGTCGGAAAAGTTTGCACGTAAATTATATTGAAACAGAGGAGCAATAACAATAATATAACTCCACCAATATCTTCTACAATGGATTCCAATGTTATCCCAAAGGTAATCGATTCCAACAGCTATAAACACTACCACCAACTCGACTCCCACTTTATCCCCATTGAAAATCGATTCCATGAGCACCATTCACCAACAATCGATTCCCATGTTATCACAACGGGAATCGACTACATACCATCAAAATTCTCCAACAATCGATTCCCATGTTATCCGCAAAGGAATCGATGCGAGTATTTTAATCGAACCGAGAATCGATTTTCCCTCCACGTGAGGTTCATGGAGATGGGGAAGTTCTACGGACCTGGTCGACTCCTCCACCTCCTCCTGCCTCTCCTCCTCCACATCGTCACTTGCAGCCACGGTGAGCCGAGCGGGACAGAGGTCGATACATCTGGTACCAAGCTGTGGTGTACGTGGGGAGCGGTGGTGCAGTGGTTAGCGCACTGTGTGAGTGTGTGGGGAGTGGTGGTGCAGTGGTTAGCGCACTGTGTGTGTGTGTGGGGAGTGGTGGTGCAGTGGTTAGCGCACTGTGTAATTGTGGGGAGCGGTGGTGCAGTGGTTAGCGCACTGTGTGTTTGTGGGCAGTGGTGGTGCAGTGGTTAGCGCACTGTGTGTGTGTGTGGGGAGTGGTGGTGCAGTGGTTAGCGCACTGTGTTTGTGGGCAGTGGTGGTGCAGTGGTTAGCGCACTGTGTGTGTGTGGGGGGAGTGGTGGTGCAGTGGTTAGCGCACTGTGTGTGGGGGGAGTGGTGGTGCAGTGGTTAGCGCACTGTGTGTGTGGGGGGAGTGGTGGTGCAGTGGTTAGCGCACTGTGTGTGGGGGGAGTGGTGGTGCAGTGGTTAGCGCACTGTGTGTGTGTGGGGAGTGGTGGTGCAGTGGTTAGCGCACTGTGTGAGTGGGGAGTGGTGGTGCAGTGGTTTGCTCAATGTGTTGTTCACTCATCTCCCCAGCTCCGCCTTCCCCATTGAATGTACGTTTGGAATCTCGAGACCTCCTTGCAGACCTCTGCTGGGACCCCGGTGAAGTTGACCCCAAAGGGGATAGACCCCCAATTGTTGAGCCTTCAACCATCGACTCCACCACCACCACGGCCAACTCAACTTTTCTGGACGTTACCTACACAGTTCAGAGCAAACTGTGAGATGCTCCCTCACTCACCCACCCGCTTGATCACTTACCAACTCACTCACCCACTCACCAACCCACTCACTCAACCACCCACTCACTCAACTACCCACTCACTTATCCACTCACTAACTCACTCACCCACTCACCCATTCACCCACTCACCTATTCACCCACTCACTCACCCACTCAGTCACTCGCCCACCCACTCACCCACCTACTCACCCACCCACAAACCCACTCAACCTCCCATCCATTCACGGCTGAATTCACTCACCCACTCATTCACTCACCCACCCATCCGTCACTCACTCAACTCACTCACCCTTAAACCCACTCACCTAATCACTCACCAACCCACTCACCCATTAATTCACTCACCAACCCACTCACTCACTCAACAACAACCGCGATTTGCCACTAATTGGCTGTGACATCATAATGGCACTTGTGCCAGACTATATGCACGTTGAGGCCACGTCAAGTGTTGAACGCCCGCTGGCAGGAGCATGCTGGAGTAGCCCACCGATGGGACTTTGTCCAGATCTTTCAGGAATTTGTGAGCTCCTCACACAATCCTGCCTGGTTAAACCCAGGATGGATTAAATTTCGATTTAAAGCTTTCGTGACTGCAAGGATTAATCTTCTTTGGTTCTTTCGGTAAAGTCACGTAGAATGAGAATAAAATAATACATTGATAAAATAAAATAACACAATAATCTCACGACGTTTCGGCCACAACACAAGCAGCCTTCATCAGGTGAAGGGACGAGACTGTCTGGAGGACAGCGCTGTGTTATTTTATTTTATCAATTTATTATTTTATTCTCATTCTACGTGACTTTACCGAAAAAACCAGGATAGATTGTAGGCAGGCCCGCCTAAATGTTTCGAACTGGCAAAGATGTTCCATTAGGGGGCTCCACGTTTTTCAAGCGTAGAGAAGGAAGGGAATGATTGTGGCCAAGAAGACTTGAAGCTTCGTGCAGAGCGACAGACCAGGTAGCTTCCACACAACGTTACCGATGAAAAGATATTGCCACGCGACTGATTCGGAGTGAGACCTCTACTGTCAAACCTTAGCCGGTCATGAGCACACTGCTCAGGTATGGGAAACTCTCCACTCTCTCCACAAATGCCCCATCACCAATTGGGAGTTGTGGGGGTGGAGTGTCTGATGGTACAAAATACCCAGGCAGGTGCTTAGTTTTGGTGGGTCTGATGGTAAGGCCCCACCTCTTGGTGGCAAGCTCCAGGTTCAGCAGCAGCACCTCCAACTCCTCCTCTGAGTGAGCAGCACTTACCAGACCATCAGCATATGTAACATGGTTGACCAATATGGAGCCATCCCTTGACTGCACCTGGGCATCAATCATCCTCCCATTGTATCTGTACCAGACGTAAATTCCACCGATACAGCCATCAAAGGCTTCACAAACTACTTGGTCGAAATAGGTGTTAAATAATGTGGGACCCAAGGTGAACAGGTAATGGCTCCAACTCCCAGTCACGTAGTTTTATCCGGGCCCGCTCACCATCATGAAGGTCCTTAATTATTGTAAGCAGAGGGTCAGGGACTCCGAAAGCATGAAGAGCAACCCAGAGCCCAGGCCTACTGATGGTATCATAGGCCTTGACCAGGTTAATAAAGCAGAGATGTAGGTCTTGTTGGAATTCCCTACACCTCTGCTGTAGCAGATGGACGGAAAATATGGCATCTGTGCAGGACCACCCTTTCCTGAAACTTGCATTGTGGCTCCGCAAAGCCTCTCCTCAGCATGCCTGGCAGGGCGATGTTGAATAATCCTTGCCAGGACGTTTCCCGGCACACTGAGGAGTGAGATGCCCCTGTTGTTGTTACAATCTGTGCGGTCTCCCTTCTTAAAGAGGGGGGACCACCAGGGCATCCTTCCAATCCTGCGGAACCCGTCCAGTGGTCCAGACTATTGTTATGATGTCATGTGCACAAATGCCACCCTCCCTCAACATTTTGCTCGGGGCCTTTCCTGGTCTCAGACTCTGGATTGCCTTCAGTACTCAACAGATGGCACCTCACCCAGCCACTTACAGGGGGTGACTTCCAACATTTGAGGCACCGCAGCCTCAGCAGGGTCATCCCCACTTTGTCCCACAATGTTTTCCAGGCTGAGGGATTTTCCCTCCCGCAGGACCTCACAGAAATGCTCAGCAAATCTGCAAACCTGTTCCTGGGGGTCGGAAATTGAATCACCGTTCTTTCCGCTAAATATGGAAATAGGTGTGGCGCTGCAAGTTACTTTTTTGACGGAGTTATTTGTGATCGCGGGCCATTGAGGCAGATTCCATCTGCTCAGCAACCCGCGACCACCACCAATCCTTGGAACACCTCACGGCTCTCCGAACCTCCGAGCGAAGGCTGCAGTAAGCCTCCTCATTCTCTGACGTGGGATGCTGTAGACGATTAGAGTGGGCCTGTCACTTTTCTCAGCCAGCCTGAACACCTCTTCTGTCAGTGAGGGTCTCTGGCGAGGTCTGGACCGTATTCCCAAGCAGCCATTAAAGCTGCATGAGTCACAGTCCAAAACCTCGCCCATTTCCCCTCGACATCAGGAGTGGGGGACAATGCCAACCCCAGCTGCAAGCGATGATGAAATTCTCACTTGCAACTTTCATCAGCTAACTGAGACCAGGCCACTGGGTTTGAATGGGGTCCTGGGTATACACCCACCATTGGAGTAGAAGAATGGCAGGCGCATCTTCCAGATGGCAAGTCGATGGTCAGTGAGCAAATCAGCTCCATGGTAGGTCCTTGTGTCAAGGACATGGGCCAGCATCTGCTGTTCCATCACTATGTAGTCCAGCAGATGTTCTTTGCTTGGACCTGGCATGCATCCATGATGTTGCGTGGATGCGCCGATGCCAGAACAGCGTGTTGGTAATTACAAGCCTATGGGCTGCACAAAAATCGTGCAGCCTTCTACCGTTGTTATTGAGCTGATCTGGCCCATGCCTTCCAATCACTCCAGACCAGGTGCCAGCATCATGACCAACTTGGGCATTAAAGTTGACCGACAATGTGAATATCCCGAGGGGCCACTTTAGCTAGCACTTGTGACAGGAGCTCATAGAAGGCATCTGACTCATCGGCCTTGCCTGCGTCCCTCCACGGATGTTCGTCTTCGGTGGGGGCATAAGTAATGACGACCACCGCTCCTCACCTCTGGTTGATGGGAAAGCGAGCCCAAAGTAGCCTGGGGCTTACAGCTTCCCACACCTCACCGCCACACTCCCACGACCCCTTCATTATTTTGTTCATAAGAAGAGCCACTCCCTGTTGTTTGGCAGGCTCCTGCCCCGAGTAGAGGACTGTCCACCCCTCATGGTGGCAGGAGCCAGAGCCGGTCCACCGGACCTCCTGAATACCGCAGAGATCCAGGCGGTACCAGTCCAGCTCCCGACAGAGGAGTGGCAGCCTCTCCTTCGCAGTGAGCGTTCGAACATTCCACGTGGCCATCCACAGTGGTTTTTTGCTGTTTCCAAATGGGGTTTTGTAAGGAGACGTCATCGACGCCTGTCCCGCCGGGGCACTAAACAATGCGCATAATTTGATATTTTGTGTGTTGTTTAGTGGTAATTAATTGAAGGTGGAGCGGTTAACAGCCCCTTGCACACGTTCAGAGCTCCCTTTGACCATTGTGGTGGCTACAAACGCCCACTCACTCACCAACCCACTCACCCACCCACTCACTCAGCCACGCACTCAACAACCCACTCACCAACCCACTCGCCCATTAATTCACTCAGCCACTCACTCGACAACCCACTCACCCACTCACTCACCAACCCACTCAATCAGCCACTAACTCGACAACCCACTCACCCACTCACTCACCAATCCACTCGCCCATTAGTTTACTCACACACACACGTCTCTCTCAGTCACCTGCTCACTCGCTCCTCACCACTCCTCACCATTTCCTTTCCATGTTTCTGTCTGCGCAGTTTTGGACAAGTCCACTGGCAGATCGTCTGCTCTGCCACAACAGAGACGCGGTGCAATGTCTCCTCAGCGCTGGAAGATCCCACCGACCGCTACCACCTCCGCGTCAGATCCACCGCCTCATCATCACCACTGTCCTCACCCTGGGTCGTGGTTGAGGTCGTGCACTTGAAGACAAGTGAGTGGCGTGAGATCGGCCATGTGCCGCTGTCTCTGTCTCTGTGTGTGTCTGTGTGCCGAATGGCGGTTGTTGATGTTGTGTGCTCGCCAACAGCACTTACCCCAACTGTCTGTGCAAGCTATATGAGAGATCTTGTTTTTATGTGTCTGTGTGTGTTTCTGTCTCTCTATGTGTGTCTCTTTGTGTAACTGTTTGTGTCTCTGTGTGTGTGAGTGTCTGTGTTTAGGTCTCTGTGTGTGTGAGTGTCTGTGTTTGTGTCTGTCCATGTGTCTGTGTGTCTCTGTGTGTGTGAGTGTGTTTGTGTCTGTCCATGTGTCTGTGTGCCTCTGTTTGTGTGAGTGTCTGTGTGTCTGTGTGAGTGTCTGTGTTTGTGTCTCTGTGTGTGTGAGTGTCTGTGTTTGTGTCTGTCCATGTGTCTGTGTGTCTCTGTGTGTGTGAGTGTCTGTGTGTGTGTGTGTGTGAGTGTTTGTGTCTGTTTGTGTCTCTGTGTGTGTGAGTGTCTGTGTTTGTGTCTCTGTGTATGTGAGTGTCTGTGTTTATGTCTCTGTGTGTGTGAGTGTCTGTGTTTGTGTCTCTGTGTGTGTGAGTGTCTGTGTTTGTGTCTCTATGTGTGTTACTGTCTGTGTTTGTGTCTCTGTGTGTGTGAGTGTCTGTGTTTGTGTCTGTCCATGTGTCTGTGTGTCTCTGTGTTTCTCTGTCTGTGTCTGTTTGTGCCTCTTTCTGTCTGTGTCTGTCTGTAACTTTCCCACTCACTCTCACTCACTCTGTAGAACAGGGGGAGATCACACAAACTCCAAACATACAACAGCAGGCATCGTCAGGGTCTGGATTCGAACCAACGGCCTCCGGCTCACTAGGCGAGGGAGATAACACCCCCCCCCCCACGCGTGACTCCCCCCCCCCGGTGTCTCAGCTGTCCTCAGTGCTCCGATATTCACCCTGAAGCTCACCAAGAAAAGGACGGTGGAGGAGGGTGATGGCGACGGCTGTGACGACGGCGGTGACGACTGCGATTGTGTGGTGGCTGGGAAGGTAGACGCGGTGGTTGACGCAGAGCCGGAGGTCTGGGAGCTGTCAATGTCGGCCTACGTTGAGCGTTTGTTGCTGAGAAGGATGGTGGGGCACCGACTGGATTTCTTTTTTCAAGCGGAGTACTCGGCAAAAGGGGGCGCTCCGAATGCGGTGAGCGGTTGCGGGGGTTGTGACGGGGGTTGGAAGGTTGTGGGGGGGACGTGAGTGGTGATTGAGAAGCCTTGGGTATCGGAGGGAGTAGCCAAACCTTGTGAGTGGGTAAGTTAGTGAAAGAGTTAATGAGTGGATGAGTGAGTGATGCTACTCTACTACTGATGATACCTCTGTAGTGTACCACTTCTGAGACACTAATCGTAGGAGGCAACACGTCTATTCTACACATTTAACAATTGTTCACACACGGGATAACTACAGACTGGTCAGAGCAGCCGGCACGCTGCCTGACGATGAAGACGTAGCACATTGGGTTCCACTCCACCGACAGACAGCCTTTATCCAGCCTCAGGACTTCCCTTTTATGCCCCCCCGGTGTGGCCTGGCTCCGCCCTTGGCCACGCCCCCTTCTGGAAACCCACCAGAAGGCTCTGGGCCATACCTCACGTGTCCCCTCGGGCACCCTTGCCACACATCCCTTACCCCGGCCTATCACGTGCTCCACCAGCCGGCCGGTTTGCCATGTCCTCATATGCCCCCTACTGCCAGCAGTGCGCATCATGCACCCGAGTAACCCACTCCGTGGCATTGCATTCTCTGCTGCCAGAACGGCCGCTGCACCCTGCTCTGCTGGCAGGTATGGCTGTGACGCCCACATCTCCTCTCTCTGTCGGTAACCAGCACCACGTGCCATAGTGACCCATTCTGTGTCACTTCACTACGACTGTAGTGAGTCCAACTGAGTCGCAGACGTTATTCTTTAGAGGCAACACATTTGTTGTAACACGTGACATACAAAGGGGTAACTGCCCCTTTACCAGATATAGCCTAGGGGTGGTGACCACCCAGCTAACTAATCTATACGTCGGAGTTACAGCTACGAAGGGTCGGACCCTCACTCGGGTCCCCGGCCACATGTTGATGCCTTGTAGGACGTAGAGCTTCCAGCTTGTAGACGTGGAGCTTCCAGCTTGTAGACGTAGAGCTTACAGCTTGTAGACGTAGAGCTTCCAGCTTGTAGACGTGGAGCTTCCAGCTTGTAGACGTGGAGCTTCCAGCTTGTAGACGTGGAGCTTCCAGCTTGTAGACGTGGAGCTTCCAGCTTGTAGACGTGGAGCTTCCAGCTTGTAGACGTGGAGCTTCCAGCTTGTAGACGTGGAGCTTCCAGCTTGTAGACGTGGAGCTTCCAGCTTGTAGACGTGGAGCTTCCAGCTTGTAGACGTGGAGCTTCCAGCTTGTAGACGTGGAGCTTCCAGCTTGTAGACGTGGAGCTTCCAGCTTGTAGACATGGAGCTGCCAGCTTGTAGATGTGGAGCTTACAGCTTGATGACACGACTATTGATGATGATACTACTACTACTGATGATGATGCTGCTACTCCAGGTGAACTTCGTCAGTTGCCACCACGCGGTGTGTCCGCCTGGAGACGCTGATGAGTACTGTGCCCGTGCGAGGGTCATCGCTGACTTCCTGCGGCGGAAGGCAGGGGAGTGGTCTCCGCTGTCCTGTGTGTCCGTCCCTCCACGACACAGCGCCGTGGGTGAGTGGGTGGGTGAGTGGCTGGGTGAGAGAGAGAGATGTTTGTGTGTGTGTGGTGATTGCAAATCCTTTGATATCGGAGTAAGTTGCCAAACCTTGTGAGTTGATGGGTGAGTGAGTGGGTGGGTGGATGTCTATGTATCTGTATGTATCTAAATTAGTCTCTATGTATCTTTATGAGTCTCTATGTGTCTCTGTATCTCTTTGCAGAGTATCTGTGTGTCTCTGTGGGTCTCTGTGTATCTCTATGTAGGGTCGCTATGTATCTCAACCAGCCTCCATGTGTGTCAATGAGTCTGTATCTCTGTAAATCTCTGTGTGAGTAGTTTATGGGTCTCTGAGTAGTCAATGAGTTTTCTGTGTGAGTAGTCTATGGGTCTCTATGAGTGTATTCATCGGACGACTAAAGTTATTAAACTGAGTAAAGTTATATTCTTGGTTCTTTCGGTAAAGTCACGTTGAAGGGAAACAATAAAATAATAAAATATATATAAAACAATAACATTATCACAACGTTTCGACTGTAACACAAACAGTCATCATCAGGTGTGAAAACCAACGGCAAAAAACATTTGAAAGAAGTGGCGGTTTGTATTTATTTTTAAACGTTAACACCACGGACAGCGATTTGTCAGTTTGTTTATAAGGACGAGTCCATCTATGTTCGGAAAAGAGGAGGGGGAGACGAAAAATTAATGTATGCTGTCTGAAAGCCACCGTAAACGTGAACAATCAATTAAGACCCGAAATGGTTTATCAAATCCTTCCAATGATTGCTAAGCCAGAATCCATCTTCTCGATTGAAATTGTCTCTGTGTTTGTATATGTGGATAGCCTCATGAACGAATCTCTCGTGGTAGCCCGATGGCTTGCAAAGAACCTCTGTCTTGGAGAAGTCAATGTCATGTGAGCCTACTGAATTATAACAGTGATCTGCCATGGCCGAGGTGTTGGTCTTACCGTGTTTAAGGTCTGCTTTGTGTTCACGAATGCGGTCCGAGACATGTCGTTTGGTTTCTCCAATGTAACTACTACCACAGAGGCAACTTGGTTTGTAGACACCAGGGTACTGTATGTCCAGAATCACATCTTTTACAGACGAAACCAGATCACGGATGTTATGTAATGTGTTGAAACTGACCTGGATCTTGTGTTTATTCAAGATTTGGAGATCTTTTTTGTGATCCCCGCAATGTAGGGTAAAGTAATGGTTTTGAAAGGCTCCTCAAGAGGGTCATTCTTCATGGTTTGAGTGATAGCTTTGCGGATTGTATAGTCGGAGTAACCATTAGCCTTAAGAGCTTGGTGTACGTGCTTGAGTTCACTGCCTATGTGTTCCTGGTCGGATATGCATTGGGCTCTATGGTGCAGAGTCTTGATGAGATAATTCTTCTGTGATGGATGGTGGTGGGAATCCGGTTTCAGATATGCATCCGTATAGGTAGCTTTCCTATAGACAGAGTGGCTCATTGAACCATCAGGTCTCTTTTTTATTAAGACATCCAAAAAAGGTAGCTTGCCATCTTTTTCGACTTCCATGGTAAATCTGATGGCTGGGTATATGGAATTGATGTGGTCGAAGGATTGGTCTAGAGCAGGCCGGCCATGTGGCCAGATGACAAAAGTGTCATCCACGTACCTCTTCCATAAGGTTGGGCCGAGAGTGGCAGTCTGGATGTCGTCAGTCTCAAATTTCTCCTTGAAAATGTTGGCTATAACTGGAGATAGGGGGGAGCCCATTGGGGTTCCCTCAGTTTGTAGAAAGTTCCATTCCAAGTGAAGTATGTATTGGTTAAGCAGTGTCTCACCAGGGGGGGTACCTCAATGTTTAGTCCTTGATGAACCAAGTCTTCAATGATTGCGATGGTGTTAGGTACAGGAACTTTGGTGAATAAGGAAACTACATCAAAACTGACAAGCAGGTCGTCTGGGGACAGGGAAATACCCTTGATTGTCGATACCAGTGAGTAGAATTTTGTACCGCAGAGGTGGTTTTTCCAGTGAAAGGACGCAGGATTTCAGACAGAAAACGAGCCAGTTTGTAGGTGGGGGAGTTGATAGAGATGATGGGACGGAGGGGTGTATCTACTTTATGCATTTTTGGTAAGCCGTATAATCTTGGTGGCCTGGCAGCAGAAGGTTTCAACAAAAACTGTTTAGATTGATCAATTAATGCGGTTGAATCAGAAATAATTTTGTTGGTTTGTGTGACGAGGCTGTTGGTGGGATCTCTTTTTATTTTTGTATAGCTGCCATCGTCGAGTAATTCTTTCATTTTGTTGTTATATTCTATTTTATCCATGATGACAGTAGCATTGCCCTTGTCAGCTGAGAGGATTACAATGTCATCCCTCTTTTTTAATTTGTATAATTCAAAACGCTCATCTTTGCTGAGGTTGCTAGCTGGCATCTTAGCGTTTTTGAGGGTTGCAGCGATTTCAGATCTTGCTACGTCTGCAGCGATGTGACCCAGGCCCTTGAGAACAACGTCTACTTGGGCAATGATATCAGTAACTGGTATGTGTTTAGGGGTGACTGCAAAGTTTAGACCTTTAGCTAAAACGGATTTCAGACCATCGGAAATAGAACTGTTACTACGATTAATTACGACTTTGTTAACGTCTAACTTTTTGGTGTGTGGGTCCGGTCTTTTGTTGGAGAGGAGGTTAAATTTGGAAATCAGGTTGTCCTTACATTTGGTTGACATAGTAGCAGCTGAAGAGGCAGTCATATTGTCTACATGTTCCCAATCTGATGTGGACATTGTTGCCGTCAATGATAAGTGTGATTTGTAGAGTGTCTTGTCTAACTGATCTAGTTCGGTGCGTATAAGTCAGATTTTCTCTGAGATAAGAGCTAAGCTAGTTTTGAAAAGAATTCGTTTCGCATTAGAAGAAGTTACATCAGCAGAGGTCAGTGTAAATGCGATTGGTATTACCCCAGAGTCGCGACATCTCTTCAGAAAGGTGAGAGACTCGATCAGCTGAGCCTTCTTATCCCGGAGTTTGTTGAAGGATCTTAAAGTTATGTGGAAACCCTCCCCGTAGAGGTGGTTAAATTTTGATTTAAAGCTTTCGTGACTGCAATAATTCATATTCTTGGTTCTTTCGGTAAAGTCACGTTGAAGGGAAACAATAAAATAATAAAATATATAAAACAATGAAATTATCACGACGTTTCGACTGTAACACAAACAGTCATCATCAGGTGTGAAAACCAACGGCAAGAAACATTCGAAAGAAGTGGCGGTTTGTATTTATTTTTAAACGTTAGCACCACGGACAGAGATTTGTCAGTTTGTTTATAAGGACGAGTCCATCTATGTTCGGAAAAGAGCAGGGGGGAGACGAAAAATTAATGTATGCTGTCTGAAAGCCACCGTAAGCGTGAACAATCAATTAAGACCCAAAATGGTTTATCAAATCCTTCCAATGATTGCTAAGCCAGAATCAATCTTCTCGGTTGAAATTGTCTCTGTGTTTGTATATATGGATAACCTCATGCACGAATCTCTCGTGGTAGCCCGATGGCTTGCAAAGAACCTCTGTCTTGGAGAAGTCAATGTCATGTGAGCCTACTGAATTATAACAGTGATCTGCCACGGCCGAGGTGTTGGTCCTACCGTGTTTAAGGTCTGCTTTGTGTTCACGAATGCGGTCCGAGACATGTCGTTTAGTTTCTCCAATGTAACTTCTACCACAGAGGCAACTTAGTTTGTAGACACCAGGGTACTGTATGTCCGGAATCACATCTTTCACAGACGGAACCAGATCACGGATTTTATGTAATGTGTTGAAACGGACCTGGATCTTGTGTTTATTCAGGATTTGGAGATCTTTTTTGTGATCCCCGCAATGTAGGGTAAAGTAATGGTTTTGAAAGGCTCCTCGAGAGGGTCATTCTTCATGGTTTGAGTGATAGCTTTGCGGATTGTATAGTCGGAGTAACCATTAGCTTTAAGAGCTTGGTGTACGTGCTTGAGTTCACTGCCTATGTGTTCCTGATCAGATATGCATTGGGCTCTATGGTGCAGAGTCTTAATGAGAATTCTTCTGTGATGGATGGTGGTGGGAATCCGGTTTCAGATAAGCATCCGTATGAGTAGCTTTGTGTGAGTAGTCTATTGGTCTCTGTGAGTAGTCTATGGGTCTCCGTGTGAGTATTCTGTGGGTCTCTCTGTGAGTAGTCTATGGGTCTGTGTGTGAGTAGTCTATGGGTCTTTGTGTTTGTAGTATGTAGGTCTCTCTGTGAGTAGTCTGTGGGTATCTGTCAGTAGTCTATGGGTCTCTGTGTGAGTAGTCTATGGGTCTCCGTGTGAGTAGTCTGTGGGTCTCTTTGTGAGTAGTCTATGGGTCTCTGTGTGAGAAGTCTATGGGTCTCTGTGTGAGTAGCCTATGGGTGTCTGTGTGAGTAGTCTATGAGTCTCTGTGTCAGTAGTGTGTGGGTCTCTGTGTGAGTAGTGTGTGGTTCTCTGTGTGAGTAATTTGTGGGTCTCTATGAGTAGTCTATGGGTCTCTGTGTGGGTAGTCTATAGCTCTCTATGAGTAGTCTATGGGTCTCTAGTAGCCTATGGGTATCTATGAGTAGCCTATGGGTGTCTGTGTGAGTAGTCTATGGGTCTCTGTGTGAATAGTGTGTGGGTCTCTGTGTGAGTCGTGTGTGGTTCTCTGTGTAAGTAATCTGTGGGTCTCTATGAGTAGTCTATGGCTCTCTATGAGTAGTCTATGAGTCTCTGTGTGGGTAGTCTATGGCTCTCTATGAGTAGTCTATGGCTCTCTATGAGTAGTCTATGGCTCTCTATGAGTGGTGTATGGGTCTCTGTGTGGTCTCCCTGCCCAGGCCCTCCCGTGGGTGTCGTGACGGAGGGCCAGGCCTTGGCAGCCATCGGCCAGAAGGTGGCGCTGCTTCACTGCCACCTGCGGGTTGCGGCCGCGGTGACGCTGACGCAGGTGAACTGGCTGAAGGTCACCGTCGGTGATGACGGCCGGAAGAGGGCCAGCTTGGCGGTGCTCAATCCACGACACGGCACGGCATACCCAAACTCTCCCCTCATGGGCCGTGTGCGCTTCCGCGCCGGGGGGCGCGGAAGTGCACGCGGCGACTTCTCGCTGGAGCTGCTGGACGTGCAGCACGGCGACGGGGGCCTCTTCCTCTGCCACGTGGCCACCTTCCCCACCGGCAACTTCGAGGGAAGCGTCAACCTCTCCGTCGTCGGTGAGAATCGGCGCTCTCCGTTGTCTTTCTTCGCCGGCACTGTGGCCACAACTTTGCCACAACTTTTTTCGTCGGACGAATAAAGTTGTGGCAAAGTTGTTGCGGTCGTTGTTGTTGTGGTCATTGTGCCACACAGAGAAGCCGACGGTGGCATCGGCGTCAGCGGCGTTTACGGCCGGCCTGGTCTGCCGGGCCCCCCGGGCCGGTCAGGCCGGCAGGTCCTGCTGGGCCACTGTCGTCGCCGTGGGCCTCGCCCTCGCGGCCGCACTGCTCTACCGCCGCCGGCTCCAAGCGGCCGCGTGAGTCGCCCACCTCGTCACCTTCCCCGCCACCCCACCCCCTCGCTGAGCCTCTCACCTTTAACCACCGCGGAAGTGCACCACCCCCTCCCGCTGCCCGCTTCCCCGCTCGTCCCGATGTCGCTGGAATGTCACTCGAACGTCAGCGGCGCCCCTCGCGGGCTTCCTCGTGCGACGAATTACCGCTGTGCATCCCGCCCACCCCCCCCCCCCCCCCCCGGCGCGTGTGCAGGGAAGAGCCCCGCGCCTCCCGCAAGCCACCACCAGGCGGCAAGGAGGACGACCGTGGCCACGTGAGTGGGGGGAGGGGGGCGCGCGGGATCGGAGCACGTGGGATCGGAGCCAGCGGGATCGGAGCAAGCGGGATCGGAGCAAGCAGGATCGGAGCACTCGCCGCTCGTGTGTGTTGTCTTGATTTAAAGCTTTCGTGACTGCAGTAATTCATATTCTTGGCTCTTTCGGTAAAGTCATGTTGAAGGGAAACAATTAAATAAAATATATATAAAACAATAAAAATTCTCACGACGTTTCGACCATAACACAAACGGTCGTCATCAGGTGTGAAAAAAAAACCAACGGCAAGAAACATTTGAAAGAAGTGTCGGTTTGCATTAATTTCATAATAAAGGTTTTTGGGTTAGATCGCGTTATATATAAATGTGTCGTAACCCTCCACCACCCGACACGGCCAATCAGCATGGAAATGGAGGTGAATAACACACTCCCATTCCTAGATATTTTGCTTGGACATGGCCTAAACGGTAAAATAACACACAGCATTTACAGAAAGCAAACGCACACTGATGCCTATCTGAATACAGAGTCACATCATCATCCAGCTCAGAAATCCTCTCTTATCAAGACGCTCATACATCGGGCTAAAACAGTGTCAGATGGTGAGAGTCTAGTGAGAGAGATTAAACACGTTAAAGATGCACTACGACAGAATGGCTACAGTAATGCTCAAATTAACAGAGCACTGAATGCCAAATCACGATCGCAAAGCAATACTGCTGAAAGCGACCAGATTGTTAAAACAATAAAAAATCTATATATCTCAGGAGTAACTGACAAATTAGCCCGTGTTTTGCAAAAGCAAAACATTACAGTAAGATTTGGTACAGTACACAAAATTCAAAAACTAGTATCTTGCACTAAAGACGCATTACCTAAATTATCAACAGAAGGTGTATATCGGATTAATTGTTTATGTGGCGGCTGCTACATTGGACAGACGGGACGTAATATCAGCGTAAGACTAAAAGAACATCAGAGAAATATTAAATTATCTCAAACACAACTGTCGGCAGTGGCAGAACATGCTTGTCAACAAGGACACTCAATTGATTTTGACAATGTTGCAGTGTTGTGTAAAACTAATTATTACTGGCAAAGACTAATTAGAGAATCCATTGAAATTGAGAGGAATAAGAATAACTTTAATCGCTCTGACAGCTACAGGCTTAGTGCGGGCTGGAAGCGTATTATTAAATAATACACATTACATTTTGATTTAAAGCTTTCGTGACTGCAGTGATTCATGTTCTTGGTTCTTTCGGTGGAGTCGCGTTGGGGGGGAAGCAATAAAATAAAAGAATATCTATGTTTATTGTTTCCCTTCGGCGTGGCTTTGCCGAGGAAGCTAGGAATATGAATGCACATTACAATTCCTTATAGGGGAAACACATACTAATTAACGGATTACTAACATAGCATATAATCACTAACACATTACAACTAATTACTAATCTACAACTCATTACTAATCATAACCAATGACTGATTACTAATCGATTATATAATTACAATACCCCCCCCCGCCTCTAATCACTTCACCTGATATGAGTTAAGTGATGATGTCACCCTGCTGCTCTATATAAAACCGGAAGCAAGCGAGGGCTTTACCATTCTGGCGAATTGCCCGATGATGCTGGATGTATTTACCAGCGAAACGTCGTACTCAAACTGTAAATGTGGATTCACACTTCAACACACCGGTGGGCTAAAATAGTGAATTATTTGTCTTTTGTCAACGTGACACTTTTTTTGCTGATTGGCCGTGTCGGGTGGTGGAGGGTTACGACACATTTATAAATAACGCAATCTAACCCAAAAACCTTTATTATGAATAATATTGGTCGCGAAAGCCTACGTGTTAAATTGCATTAATTAATTTATTTTTAAATGGTGTATTTATAAAAAACGTCAACGCCACGCACAGCGATTTGGCAGTTTATTTAGAAGGACTAGTCCATCTATGTTCTGAAAAGAGGAGGGGGGAGACGAAAAATTAATGTATGCTGTCTGGAAGCCACCGTAAGCGTGAACAATCAATTAAGACCTGAAATGGTTTATCAAATCCTTCCAATGATTGCTAAGCCAGAATCCATCTTCTCGGTTGAAATTGTCTCTGTGCTTGTATATGTGGATAGCCTCATGAACGAATCTCTCATGGTAGCCAGATGGCTTACAAAGAACCTCTGTCTTGGAAAAGTCAATGTCATGTGAGCCTACTGAATTATAACAATGATCTGCCACGGCCGAGGTGTTGGTCCTACCATGTTTAAGGTCTGCTTTGTGTTCACGAATGCGGTCTGAGACATGGTGTTTGGTTTCTCCAATGTAACTAAGTTGCCTCTGTGGTAGTAGTTAGGTCTTAATTGATTGTTCACGCTTACGGTGGCTTCCAGACAGCATACATTAATTTTTCGTCTCCCCCCTCCTCTTTTCAGAACATAGATGGACTTGTCCTTCTAAATAAACTGCCAAATCGCTGCACGTGGCGCTGACGTGTTTTATAAATAAATAAACCGTTAAAAAATAAATAAATTAATGCAAACCGGCACTTCTTTCAAATGTTTCTTGCCGTTGGTTTTTCACACCTGATGACGACAGTTTGTGTTATGGTCGAAACGTCGTGAGAATTTTTATTATATATATTTTATTATTTTATTGTTTCCCTTCAATGTGACTTTACCGAAAGAGCTAAGAATATATATAACATTTAATCTTTAGCCATCCTTGTTAATAAAATAATCACTGACGCGTTTATGTTTTATAAAATGTATTTGATGTTCGTGAACTTGTAACTCTTGAATTTTTGTAAATATTTTAACATCTATTAAAACATGAATAGTGAGTCCAACTGAGTGGCAGATGTTGTCTTTAGGAGCAACACTTTTATTAAACTATTAACACAACATACCCCAGGCGAGGTGTCCACCCGACTAACAACGCTACAGCGAACCACACCTATGGGTTTGCGATCCCGTTCCGTACCACAAGCTGGGTCCCATACCGCTTGGCTGGAGGCTTCTTTAGCTTGACGTGGATCTCCTGCCTCTCCAACAGTAAGAACCCCGAGCTCCTCTCAGGGGAACCCCCTTATATTGGGCAGGGCTGGGGCTGCCTCCGCCTCTCTCTCGCCCTTACCCGAAGGCTCTCGAAAGCTCTTCCCGGACCATGTGACCACCCACTGGCCCCCTCTACTGGTGGCCCCCCTCCAGTATCATCCGGTCACGTGTCCCCAAGTCAGCCAGAGTATCACGACCGATCGTAACCCTGGCTGACTCTCGCTCCCTCAACGGGAGCCCGCACCGCACGCCATGCGTGGTGTCCCCACGCTTAACCAGCGCTCGCCCAAGCCCCCACTAGGGCTGGTACTACACCCCGTATCCGTGGTGTCCACAGCAACAATGTAACATCTGCCGTGGCCTCGCAGGCCCGGCACGACACAGCGATATTCTCAGTCACTACACAGGTAACATTCATGGTGTGAGACGTATTCCCTAAGGATTTTTAAGACGGGGAGATATTTATATGGGGGGGGGCAATCGTGACGCTAGCACGTTGATGTTAGAGGTTTGATATATATTTGTGTGTACACTTATTTGTTAATGGTTTCATAATAATTAAATTGTTATTGGCAATTTGCAGTGTTAATATTGTTAAACTCACCTTTTGCCCGTCCAAGGACAGGTGTATTGCAGTAAATCTGAAACATTCAAGCGAAAGGCAGATCGCGGCGTCTTATTAATTGCATCAATTCGTGTGCAATTTGTGAGGCCGCGGTGACACAGACCTGTTTCACGTCAAGGTTATAATCCCTTGTTTATCGTGACGACCTTTTTACTTTGATGTCTCAACAACAGCGTTACGGAGATCGCGTGACGTGATGAGGGTTCTGCCTTAGTAGTGAGGGTTGTAAGTTGACGCTGAGGAGGAATGAGGCGTCTCCCCCCCCCCCCCCCCCCATGTGGAGTGACGTCACCTGCTCGTGACTTTACCTATCCACGTGACTTTAATGAGAGACCCAACAATGTCGTCGATGCCACCGTCGTCACCAAAGTTTTAAATCGACATTTATCGTCGGTATGTTTGGCTGCCACAATTGAGGCCTATATGCTTATTGGTTGCTTACAGTTCGGGATGAACTTTCATCTTAAGGCCTCGATCTGCTCGGCAATGTATCGTCACATTCCCGAACACAGCACGAGGTTGAGTTTCCTTACTGCGCCAACTAATCGCTCGGATGTGGACAAAGCAGTCGCAGGTGGTGACTATGACGAAGTAGCATGATTTTTGAGAGCAATTCAATTGCAAGATTGATCTCCGGTATGTGTGTGTGTGTGTGGGACCCGAGTTTATGTTTGAGTCTCTAAGGCAGGGGTGGGGAACGTTCGGCCCGTGGGCCGTATGAGGCCCACAAAATCATTTGGGTCTGGCCCTGCCAAGGCAACCCCGGTCGGGACTCGAAATTAAATAATTCTAGGAGCAAACCTGGAAAAGCAGTTGCGAGTAGCAGCAACATCAATACCAACTAACATCATCACACGCCTCACCAAAGAGAAGCAGTTCCAGCCATCGCATTAGGGGCGAGTTAATAAATATAACGGGCAAATTTGTAAGTGGATGATTTTGTATGGCCCGCGAATGATGTTATATAAATATCCAAATGGCCCTTGGCAGAAAAAAGGTTCCCCACCCCTGCTCTAAGGCTTCCAGTGATTTATTTTCAACCGACATTGCTTCAAGGAAGGCAAGAGGGCAGCTTTACAAGAGGCACTTAGCATAACAAGCTGCAACCATAACCTGCTATACCAGCTGGGTTGTGGCGAGTGTTGTCATGGTGTCATTGTGCATTGTACGATACCAGTTCTCGCTATTAGGTACGACGATTGTCGCGATATATGAACGTTCCGTCACGGGAGACTATCAGAAACCACAGACTCGGTATTCATATCCGTTATTAACCTATTAATGTTCGGTTTTGCACGACTGCTACAGACGTCAAAAAAACTTTACCATCAAAATATACGAAATGTATAAACACTTGAACACGTGGTAGTAGTAGGAAGCTTTTGCGACCAATTTTGTCCATGAGGGGGTTTTTTGGGGGGGTTAGATCACTTAAATATGTCGTTAAACCCGCCACCACCGACAGCCAATGAGGAAGGTTTGTCATGTGAACAAGACGTGCCAATTCGTTACGAGTGCAGCACGACACCGGTTGTGTGTTGGGGAGCCAAATCTGGCTGTCGCCTGACGATGCCGGCTGTAATTACTGGTGAAACAGCATCCTCAAATAGTAAATGTTGTGGATTTACCCTCAAACACACCTGTGTGCTGTACTATTAAAGAATTGGCCACGTTCTAATTACCCTCAAACACACCGGTGTGCTGTACTAGTAAAGAATTGGCCACGTTATATTTACCCTCAAACGCACCGGTGTGCTGTACTAGTAAAGAATTGGCCACGTTCTATTTACCCTCAAACACACCGGTGTGCTGTACTAGTTTTGAGGTGCAACTGACGACACGGACACGGTTTTTTAGTAGGGGCTGATGCCAAGGTTTATTAAGGGCTACTGCCGGTAACTTATTAAAGGCTTACGCCCAACAGGTGACAACCCTAATATCTCCCCAGGGGAAAGGGTACTGGGAGGTCCCCAGCTCCACACAGGCTATACGTGATCTCCCCCCCCCCAGCACCGACCGAGGGATCACCCAACTCGGTCGGCCGAGTGAAGTATCACACTCGCCTGGCGCTGATTCCCCCTACCCTGGATCCCGACCCCCCAACTCTCTCCGTTCCTGGCCCTTCACGACGACCCCCTCTACGTCACGGGTTCCCCCTTATATATCCCCCGTAACTTCTGACGTCATCCCTTTTCACTCCCTGCGTGACATGACGTCCTCCACTACTCCTCTACATTACCCCCCCCGTGAAAAAAACCCAGCCGACCCGTCTGCAACAATTATGCGAACCCCAAGGACGCATGCGTATAGAGACAACCCCGGCTGCTAGTAGAACACAACACTAGGGCAGCACGGGATCAGAAAAGTCTGGACAGTCACCACCCGGCAACGTAAGTGGCGACATGGCAGGGGATCGAAGTAGACGACTTCGCGGGCCGTCAGTGTATGCGCACGCCCCTTGAGTGCGTGCCCGCCGCCGGCCCGCTCCCCCGTGTGTTGTCGGCCGCCTGAGGCGACGGTGCGCCGGCCAAAGCCGAGCCAGCCGGCACGTAGCCGAGCTGAGGCGTCGCCGGCGGCACCACTGGCAGGGGCTCAGCTGGCGCCTCTAACGGCGGCCCACTGCTCCCTGTGGCGTCGGTGTCCGAACCGGGCGGTGGCCTGGAGGCCGGGTCGCCGCCGGGTCACCCCCCAGATGGCCCGCTGTTGGCGGCGTCACTGTCGGTGGCTCTGCGGGCATACACAAGGGCAGGACATCGCTCGCATTTCCACAACCCCCGCGGCCCGGCTCGTCGGACACAGCAATCGCCGACCGCTCCAAAAATGGGGATGAATCAGGGAGCCCCGGTGGCACCACCCGCTTGAGCGGCGACGGGTGCACAGTCCAGTGACGACGGCCCCACCGGATGCGGACACATTGCGGACAGCGGACCTCCACGACCTCGACAGGGCCCTGCCATGGGCGATGTAATTTAGGAGACGTACCCACCGGCACTTGGGGGCAGTGCAGCCACGCCAACTGGCCCTTTTCCCACGGGCGGTCGACAGCCTGGTGTTTGGGCAGACGCTCGGAGGCCGCCTATCGGCTGGCCGAATTATCTAACGCCGCCAACCGCGCCTCGCGCAGCCGATCGAGCGCAATCCTCATCTGGATGGGAACAGGCGAACCCTTTTTGGCAGGCCCGAGGTCCAGTTGGATGTGCATCAGGGGTTCGGGTTCTCTTCCATACATGAGGTAAAATGGTGAGAACCCCGTCGAGGCATGAGGAGCTAACCTGTACGTGGCCAGCACCCCCAGGATGAACAGGTCCCAGTCCAATTCGGACGTGCTCACATGATGACACAGCATGGACGTGAGCGTGCGGTTTAATCGCTCTACCATCCCGTCGGACTGGGGGTGGTAGGGCGAGGTGTGGACCTTCTTCGTCCCAAGGAGGTCACAGACCTTCTTGAGCAAACGGGAAGAAAAATTCCGCCCCTGATCCGCCAAGAGCTGTTCTGGCGCCCCTTTGTCAAGGACGTACCCCTGAACAACGCCTCAGTGATGGACGAGGCCGATTGGTCCACCAGAGGCCACGCCATAGGCCAACGTGTGAGATACTCCACGCCCACCAAGAGGTACCTATGGCCCCGATGGGATGCAGGGAATGGCCCCAGAATGTCGAGTGCCACGAGCTCATTGACACGAGAAACCCGGATGGACTGCAGCGGCGCCCGATCCTGACCAACAGGGGCCTTCCTCCGCGCACAGTCGTGGCAACCTTTCAAAATCAGAGCCACATCATCCTCCACACCCGGCCAATAGTAATTCCGTTTAAGGGTCAACAAGGTCGTATGGTAGCCGAAGTGCATAAGTTTTTCATGAATAACCCGGGTCAATTTTCCTCGTAAGCCAATGGGCACCACCACACAATAGCATTCCAACTGGGCATCCCAACACATGAGGAGGCCGTCATGTACTACGATCACCGGGGCCGCCGACGGAACCGAGCTACGGGCCTTTGACCCAACCCGGCGTCGCAGCCTCAGCAGAGAGGAATCTTCCATCTGCAACTTGGACCATACCTCCCGGGGGAGTCCCAGGCCAAAATCAACAGGCAATGCAATGCCACACCCGGAGGGGGTGCCGCTTCGGGCCGATGCGACCAACTGGGCCGCAGTGTTCACTGGGGCCTTACAGCGGCTGGAACCCAGGGCACAAGCGCACCCGCTGTCCGGGGGCAGCCTGGAAAGGCCGTCCGCATTCCCATGCCGAGTCCCCTTCCTGTGGATGACATCGAAGGGGTACTCCTGGAGCGCCTCGAGCCAGCGGGACAGCTGACCCGAGGGCTGGTCAATTCACAGGGAATACTGCAGGGCTGCATGGTCAGTCCGGACGGTGAACCGGCGACCATACAAATACGGCCGGTACATCTGGACAAAAAAAACAAAAGCCAGCAGCTCCCTCCTGGTGACGCAGTATCGCTGCTCAGTGGGAGACAATAGGCCACCACCTGTTCCACCCCATCGATCACCTGGGCCAAGACGGCTCCAATGCCCGTGTCACTGGCGTCGGTGTCGAGAAGGGTTTAGAGAAATCGGGATACCCCAAGGGCGGCGCATCCGCCAGGGCCGTGCGAAGCGCCACAAAGGCGTTTTCCTCCTCCATCCCCCAGCGAAATTTTGTACCTTTGGCCGAGAGGGCGTGCAGTGGCTTCGCAATAGTCGCAAAATCGCGAACGAAACCGACGATAGTATGATGCGAAGCCGGTTCCGGCGTCGCGCCAACAATGGCGGCCGGTTCCTGCATCGCAGCGACAATGGCGGCTGGATCCGGCGGCGCATAAAAAATGGCGCCCGATTGCCGCGGCACACCCGGCAGCGCGTTGGCGGGAATTATGGTTTTGGCAGGATTCGCGATGTCGGCGATCCCGCGGTTTTGGCAAAAATCACCGCCCGCCGAGTGTACGCGGTCCCCCACCTCTGCCAAAGCGACGGCGAGCTGCGCCATCGTGAGCTGCAGCGTCTCCAGCCTGGCCGCGATGGCGCACCACTCGTCCGACGGCGGCGCGGCAGCTCCCCCGACCGCCGCCTCCTCTGGCCCCGACTGGACCATCTCCACGGGGAACATCACCGGGCCCCCGGTCTCCGGGATCATCGCCAGCTCGCCGACGTCCTTGTCGCCCTGGTGCACCCTAGGCGTAGTCTTTCGTTTCGCGCCGGATCTAGGCATTGCGGCGCGGAACGAAACCACTTCTGGCACCAGTTGTTGAGGTGCAATTGACGACACGGACACGGTTCTTTAGTAGTGGCTGATACCAAGTTTTATTAAGGGCTACTGCCGGTAACTTATTAAAGGCTTACGCCCAACAGGTGACAACCCTAATTTCTCCCCAGGGGAAAGGGTACCGGGAGGCCCCTAGCTCCACCCAGGCTATACGTAATTTCCCCCCCCCCAGCACCAACCGAGGGATCACCCAACTCGGTCGGCCGGGTGAAGTAGCACACTCGCCTGGCGCTGATTCCCCCTAACCTGGATCCCAACTCCCCAACTCTCTCCGTTCCTGGCCCTTCGCGACAACCCCCTCTACATCACGGGTTCCCCCTTATATATCCCCCGTAACTTCTGACATCATCCCTTTTCACCCCCCTGAGTGACATGACGTCCTCCACTACTCCTCTACACTAGGAAAGAATTGGCAACGTCTATTTACCCTCAAACAAATCGGTGTGCTGTACTAGTAAAGAATTGGCCACGTCTATTTACTCTCAAACACATCGGTGTGCTGTACTAATAAAGAATTGGCCACGTTCTATTTACCCTCAAACGCACCGGTGTGCTGTACTAGTAAGGAATTGGCCACATTCTATTTACCCTCAAACATACCGGTGTGCTGTACTAGTAAGGAATTGGCCACGTTCTATTTACATGACACCATACCAATTGGTTGGCGGGTTTAACGACACTTATATTGAAGTGATCTCACCCAGAAAATAAAACCGTATGGATATATAACTGTCTTGGTACGAAGCGTACCAAATGCCACTAGGTTTGTATTTAAATTCTAGTATGCATTATCTCCACAAGGGTGCACACACACATACATTGTACCCAGGTTCAATGAAATCTTATCGCAAAGAGAAACATACTCTTTGGTTCTTTTTGTAAAGTCACGTAGGTAATACAATAAAATAAATCACGACGTTTCGATTGCAACACAAGCAATCATCATCATCAGGTAGGAAAACCATGCATCGTTAGCCCAATTAGTTATTAGACGACAAACTGATTCATATTCTTAGTTTTTTCGGTAAAGTCACGTTGAAGAGAAACAACAAAATAACAAAATATATATAAAACAATAAAAAATTCTCACGACGTTTCGACCATAACTCAAACGGTCATCATCAGGTGTGTCGGTTTGCATAAATTATTTTTTAAAACGGCACATTTATTTATTTATAAAAAATAATTTATGCAAACCGACACACCTGATGATGACCGTTTGAGTTATGGTCGAAACGTCGTGAGAATTTTTTATTGTTTTATATATATTTTGTTATTTTGTTGTTTCTCTTCAACGTGACTTTACCGAAAAAACTAAGAATATGAATTACTGCAGTCACGAAAGCTTTAAATCAAAATTTAAACTGATTCATCTTCATCGCACTTGTGGTGGTCACGTGACTGATAGGCGTGACCAGGTTGTGATTCGCCGTGGACGTTGATTTATTGGAGACGTTATCGGAGCCATTGGTGATGATGGCTTCTGCCTTTTGGCAGTACAGCATTCGCTGCAAAGTGGCGACAATCTCTTTGTCCCGAATCGAGTAGATGATGGGGTTCATGGCGGAGTTGAGCTCCGCTATGAGCAAGAAGTACTTATCAAAGGCCAGGACATTGCAGTCCGAGCAGAATGAATCCAGCAGCAGAATCACCAGGCCTGGCGTCCAGCACACGATGAAGGCTCCTGAGAGGCGACGGCACGAGACACACGAGTCAGGCATTTTGATAGCAACGTGTGGAACAAGATCAGCGTTGTTCCCTGAAACCCGTGGAAGGTCAAGGCACAACCCTGCAATGGCTTGCTCCATGACTGCTGCAAGGAGGGCCCCTCCACTAGAGGAGAACTGTGGAGAGGCCCTTTAGAGGCTTCTTTTCCCACCTGCTTTTCCACCGTTGGCCAGACGAGGAACCACACTTTACCTCGCTACACCCAGACCTGCCGATCGACAAACTGTGGCTAGACCCCTACGTACTGCCGGGTGGACAGAGGCGGTGGGGGGGGGAGATAAAAAAAAAAACTTTGCCCCGTTGTTTCAACCGCTGTGCTAGAATAGTCGTCGTACGAATGATAATTCACAGGCCTTCGTCAATCCTCTGCGTACTTCAACCTAGCCGGTGCAGTTTGGTGAAACGACTGGGGAGGTGCCGCACCTGGTGCCGATAACGACTCGCCACCGTTAGCCGTGGTTCGAAATCGAACAGCAGTCGCTGGGTTCATAGCGCCAGTACGCTAACCACTGGGCCACTGTTTCCCCTAAAGCTGTTCGGCATGCGATATGAGCCATGAATGTTGCCCACAACCAAAATCACCCAGAGAACATTCACCAAATCCGATCAGAAGCTGAGCAGAGTGTTGAGCCAAGACGGTGCTTGGTTAGGCGACTGTCACGCACGTCAGATTGATGTAGCCTGCCCCGGAGGCTACATGGTGGCCAGTGCAACAATCTCCATTGTTGTGCTACACTTTCTATGCTCCCACGTCTATTTACCCCACCTTTACACAACCCACACTACAAAATGACTCCCTACACATGCACCGGATCGACACAAGGGGCTGTACACACGCACACACGCTCGAAGACGAATGTGAATCGTGTTGTCGAATATGAGCACCTGCTGCCCAGACCCACAACACTTACCCAACATGATGGTGACCGTTATGAGCAAGCTCATGGTGGCCTTTTTCCTCTGGGTGGACCTGGAGGTATTCTGCGGCACGGGTATCGTGTTCCTCCACACGTGCACGAAGATGTGACTGTAGAGTCCCACCATGATCAGGAATGTGGAGAGATTGGAGCCGGCCCAGAAGATGACGTAGCTGGTGCTGTACAGGGGCGCCATGGTGGAGCACGTGCTGATGTTGCAGATACAGTTCCAGCCCATGCTGGGAATGGCACCGGTGATGATGGACACGAGCCAGATGATCGCAATGACGACCGCGACGCGCCGCTCGCTCATCCGCGAATGCATCTGCATCCGGAACACCGTGATGTGCCGCTCTATGGCTATGGCCAGGAGGCTGGCAACGGAGGCCGTGAGGCTCGTGTTGATCAGCCCCTGGCGTAGCATCCAGGTCGGCAGCGACAGCTTGTGAGTGTTGGGTCCCGTGTTGAACATCAGGTAGACGTACGCCGCTCCCGCAAAGAAATCCGCCACGGCCAGGTTGGCCATGAGGAAGTAGATGGGGTGGTGGCGTTTCTTGTTGATGTATACGGCGAGCATGACGAGGACGTTGGCCAGCATGATGAAGAGGCACATGGTGATGCCGAGCACCATGACCAGCACGCTGGTGACAGACCACTCGTCGTACAGTGGCCTTTTGATGTTGTTGTAGAAGAAGGTGATCGTCTCATTGTGGTGGCAGCTGCCGTCCATCTCGTTCTCGCGTTTTGTTTCCCACGCCGACACCCACCTGCAAAGCGAAGATTCATTAAAGTTAAGAGAAACGTTACACTCTTGTCCCGAACCAAATGTTTTTAAATGGACCGATTTATATTAAAAAAGGCGAATTGAGTATTGTTTTTTGCCGTGTAGTCAAGTTACAAGGTAATTTATGAGGCGGCTATATTGTGCTGTGATAGACGACTGTTGCCTGAAACATCGCCTGTTAGATGTTTTGTCCGTTTTTAAGGTCCACGGTGTTATTGTGACCCACTACAGCCTATACAGTATACAGTGTTTACACTACAGTATACACTACAGAATAATAGTATATATACATACTGTGTACACTACAGTATACACTACAGCCTATATATATACACGTGTACCAAGGCCGTGTGAGTCTGTGGGTCTCTGTGTGAGTGTGTGGGTCTATGTGTGAGTCTGTGGGGCTCTGTGAGTCTTTGTGTGAACCTGTGGATCCTTGTGTGAGTCGGTGGGTCTCTGTGTGAGTCTGTGGGGCTCTGTGAGTCTTTGTGTGAACCTGTGGATCCTTGTGTGAGTCGGTGGGTCTCTGTGTGAGTCTGTGGGTCTCTGTGTGAATGTGTGGGTCTCTTTGTGTGTGGGTCTCTGTACGAGTCTGTAGGTCTCTGTGTGAGTGTGTGATGTTTTTGTGTGAGTTTCCGGGTCTCTGTGTGAGTCTCTGTGTGAGTCTGTGGGTCTCTGTGTGAGTCTGTGGGTCTCTGTGTGAGTCTGTGGGTTCGTGTAAGTCTCTGTGTGAGTGTGCAGGTCTCTGTGTGAGTCTTTGTGTGAGTCTGTGGATCCATGTGTGCGTCTGTGGGTCTCTGTGTGAGTCTGTGGGTCTCTGTGTGAATGTGTGGGACTCTGTGTGTGTGGGTCTCTGTACGAGTGTGTTGGTCTCTGTGTGAGTGTGTGGTGTTTTTGTGTGAGTCTCCGGGTCTCTGTGTGAGTCTCTGTGTGAGTCTGTGGGTCTCTGTGTGAGTCTGTGGGTACTCTGTGTGAGTCTGTGGATCTCTATGTGAGTCTGTGGGTCTCTGTGTGAGTTTGTGGGTTCGTGTGAGTCTCTGTGTGAGTGTGCAAGTCTCTGTGTGAGTCTGTGGGTCTCTGTGTGAGCCTGTGGGTCTCTGTGTGAGTCTTTGGGTCTCTGTGTGAGTCTGTGGGTTCGTGTAAGTCTCTATGTGAGTGTGCGGGTCTCTGTTTGAGTCTGTGGATCCATGTGTGAGTCTGTGGGTATCTGTGTGAGTCTGTGGGTATCTGTGTGAATGTGTGGGTCTCTCTGTGTGTGGGTCTCTGTACGAGTCTGTAGGTCTCTGTGTGAGTGCGTGGTGTTTTTGTGTGAGTCTCCGGGTCTCTGTGTGAGTCTTTGGGTGTCTGTGTGAGTCTGTGGGTCTCTGTGTGAGTCTGTGGGTTTCTGTGTGAGTCTGTGGGTCTCTGTGTGAGGCTGTGGGTCTCTGTGTGAGTCTGTGGGTCTCTGTGTGAGTCTTTGGGTTATTGTGAGTCTGTGGGTCTCTGTGTGAGTCTGCGGGTCTCTGTGAGTCTGTGGGTCTCTGTGTGAGTCTGTTGATCCATGTATGAGTCTGTGGGTGTCTGTGTGAGTATGTGGGTCTATGTGTGAGTCTGTGGGTCTCTGTGTGAGTATCTGTGTGAGTCTGTGAATCCATGTTTGAGTCTGTGGGTGTCTGTGTGAGTCTGTGAATCCATGTTTGAGTCTGTGGGTGTCTGTGTGAGTCTGTGTGAGTGTGGGTCTCTGTGTGAGTCTGTGGGTCTTTGTGTGAGTCTGTGGGTCTCTGTGTGAGGCTGTGGGTCTCTGTGTGAGTCTGTGGGTCTCTGTGTGAGTCTGCGGGTTCTTGTGAGTCTGTGGGTCTCTGTGTGAGTCTGTGGGTTCGTGTGAGTCTCTGTGTGAGTGTGTGGGTCTCTGTGTGAGTCTGTGGGTCTCTGTGTGAGTCTGTGGGTTCGTGTGAGTCTCTATGTGAGTGTGTGGTTCTCTGTGTGCGTCTGTGGGTCTCTGTGTGAGTCTGTAGATTCATGTTTGAGGCTGTGGGTCTCTGTGGAAGTCTGTGGGTCTCTGTGTGAGTCGGTGGGTCTCTGTGTGAGTGTGTGGGTCTATTTGTGAGTCTGTGGGTCTCTGTGAGAGTCTCTGTGTGAGTCTGTGGATCCATGTGTGAGTCAGTGGGTGTCTGTGTGAGTCTGTGTGAGTCTGTGGGTCTCTGTGTGAGTCTCCGGGTCTCTGTGTGAGTCTGTGGGTCTCTGTGTGAGTCTGTGGGTTCGTGTGAGTCTCCGGGTCTCTGTGTGAGTCTGTGGGTCTCTGTGCGTCTCTGTGTGAGTCTGTGGGTCTATGTGTGAGTCTATGGGTCTCTGTGTGAGTGAGTCTGTGGGTCTTTGTGTGAGTCCATGGGTCTCTGTGTGAGTATGTGGGTCTCTGTGTGAGTCTCCGGGTCTCTGTGTGAGTCTGTGGGTCTCTGTGCGTCTCTGTGTGAGTCTGTGGGTCTATGTGTGAGTCTGTGGGTCTCTGTGTGAGTGAGTCTGTGGGTCTCTGTGTGAGTCCATGGGTCTCTGTGTGAGTGTGTGGGTCTCTGTGTGAGTCTCCGGGTCTCTGTGTGAGTCTCTGTGCGTCTCTGTGTGAGTCCGTGGGTCTTTGTGTGAGTGTGTGAGTGCATACTCTTTGGTTCTATTGGGTAAAGTCACGTAGGTGAAAATAAAATAACAAAAAATCACGATGTTTCGGCCACAACACAAGCGGCCTTCATCAGGTGAAGGGACGAGACTGTCTGGAGGACAGCGCTGGAGTGAGAGAAGCCACGCTTAGATCACGACCTTTAAGCTGTGTGAGAAGAAAAACACAAAGTGCCTTGACAAAGGAATTAGCATATAATTTAGCATTGAAATGGCTCATTGAAATAGCTAAGTTAAAGTATACACATCGGCAGAGGTACCCCTTGACAAAGGAATTAGCATAGAATTTAGCATTGAAATAACTGAGTGATTAGCTTGTAACTGGTCACAGAAATAGCTATGTTAAAGTCAGAGCATATACATTCACCGAGGCACCTAGTACTCATCAAACAGGAGAATTTAGCGAAACACAACCACGCTCAGACAGCGGACCT
Organism: Petromyzon marinus; assembly: GCF_048934315.1. Lineage (NCBI taxonomy): Eukaryota > Metazoa > Chordata > Hyperoartia > Petromyzontiformes > Petromyzontidae > Petromyzon > Petromyzon marinus. Next base: position 138,109 of record NW_027423006.1, read on the forward strand.
TTAAACTGTGTGCGAGCAAACAAGGTGTTCTGACGAAGAAATTAGCATAAAAATTAGCATTTGATTGGCGGATTTTAGGAAAGAGGTGGTGTACGTGCCGGTGGACTTGCCGTTTGGCGCGGGGGGGGGGAGTTTACCTATTGATGGTATACAAGCACGCACACACACACGTGGGTCGGTAGTGGGGGTGGGTAGGTGGGTCGGTGGTGGGGTTGGGTAGGTGGGTGGGTGGTGGGGGTGGGTGGGGGGGCCACTCCGCCTACCGCGTACTTCATAGACGCCACGCACTCACACACGCTGACCAACCCACCCACCCCCACCCACCACCACGACCACCTAACCACAACCAACCCACCTACCCACCACCTACCCATCTACCCACCCCCACCACCCACCCACCTACCCACCCCCACCACCTACCCACCCACCCTCACCACCCACCCACTACACAGCACCCACCCACCTACCCACCCCCACCACCGACGCACCCCCACCACCTACCCACCCACCCCCACAACCGACCCACCTACCCACCCCCACCACCCACCCACCTACCCACCCCACTACCGACCCACCTACCCACCCCCCACCACCTAACCACCCACCTAACCCACCCACACCACCTACCCACCCCCACCACCGACCCACCACCGACCCACCCCCACCACCGACCCACCTACCCACCCACCTACCCACCTACCTACCCACCCACCTACCCACCTACCACCCCCACCACCCACCCACCTATCCACCCATCTACCCACCCCCACCACCTACCCACCCCACCACCTACTCACCCCCACCACCCACCCACCTACCCACCTATCCCACCCCCACCACACACCCACCACCTACCCACCCCACCACCCACCCACCTACCCACCCCCACCACCTACCCACCCACCTACCCACCCCCACCACCCACCCACCTACCCACCCCCACCACCTACCCACCCCCACCACCTACCCACCCCCACCAGGCTGACCCCCCCATAGTCTTCGCTGTTACAAACTGCTTCACCACGCTGTCGCTAAACAACGCGCACTGCTACTTAAAAGGCTGTACAAAGCTACAACACCGTGCTGCTTTGTACACCACGCAGCCCCGAAACACCGCGCACTCAGAGAGGCTGACCACCCGAGTCCTCGCGATGCAGAGTCTCACGATCTGTATGTAGACTGCAGGAGGAGGAATCCGAGGAGCTATGAAGCTCTTTTCCACACACGTCCAGTAGGGGGGTCACAGGGGTCAGTAAGCGACTACAAACTTCAGCAAACTGATAACCGTGCTCTTACCAAAAGGCTCCACAAACGCCGCGCACTCGCTAATCGCACTCGCCCGATTAATTATTTTTTATTGCCCAGAGCATCATCCTCTGCATAGACGAAGCACACCTCTCACCCCTCCCCCAAACGCTCCCGAAGCAACACGAAAATTCCCACTTGCCGCCATCAGCTCTGGAATTCCCTCCCGTCCCCTCTTCTCCTCATCCCCACAAGTTCTTGATGACAACGACCTCGGCTCAATTCAAGACACATCGAACCCTAACTACATTCTAACTACATTTTGACATTTGCCGTTAGTTGCTGACCGCTCGTTTGACTTTTGTGCCTATGCTCAGCAACTGTTTAACAACAAAGTACCCGAAACTAACTCCTACGTATACACACACGTGTACACACACGCGTGTACACACACGTATACACACACACAGGTGTACACACACACACGCGTGTACACACACACGTGTGTACACACACACGTGTACACACACGCACGCATGTACACACACACACACGTGTACACACACGCGTGTACACACACGTGTACACACACAGGTGTACACACACGTGTAAACATACACGCGTGTACACACACACGCGTGTACACACACACGTGTACACGCACACACGTAGACACACACACATAGACACACAACAACCGCCATTCGCCACTAAGTGGCGGTGACGTCACCACGACGCTTGTGCCAGGCCATGTGCACCTTGAGGCTGCAGTCACGGGAAGTGGGAAGGACGTCTTGGACGAGTGTGATCCTTCTACAGATGTCTCTGCATTTTTCGAAGCGATTTTTTTCTTCGGATATCTCGGGATTTTGTTTGACTCTCCAGATTTCTCAGGAGTTTCGCAGACTGTATCCAAGACATTTCAGATATAGTCTCTAGATTTACCAATATTTTTTTTTACAAAGCTCTCCGATTTTCTGCAGATTTCTCTTTGCCGTACTATCTCCAGATTTCTCGATTAACAAACAAAAAAATATTCTCAAGAATTGCCAGTTACTTTTGCATCCAGATTTCACAGATTTTCGAAAGTTAATCCACAGCTGAAAAAAAACATGTAGCAGGAACGCTTAGTAAACGTCACAACGTTTATGCTCTCGTGGGGGCTGACGCCCCGCTCCCCGTGAGAGGGCGGGATGCCCCCCCCCCCCCCCCAGCTGCTAAGCCCTTGTGTCAACACGGCGACCGCCCTCGAGTGGTTATTTATTAACTCGCTGGCAGCTGCAGAAACTCCGCAGCTGTACGGATACTCATTAGTTTGCGCTCTCGGGATAACCACCCAGTTTCAGTTTCATTTATTTGGTGTATAGCCCTGTGAGCCATTCGGCTCTTGAATCGGGTGCAACCGCAACAAACAAAAACGCGAACAAGAAAACATCTTAAAGTGACTTTGTGACTTTGTGGAAACAGAAAATCCAGGAAAAAATCCTGAAAAAGCACCGTACACCAACGCTGTGTGCAAAAATCCCATCAGTCTAACTCCGTACTACAACAAACATGGCCAAACCAAACCCACTAATTTATATCACCCACACACGGCAGTGTGCCAATCGCTGTTCCACCACTCTTCACACACACGCACAACGCGTCGACCATCAATCTTGTACCAAGGTTTTATTCCCGGCGTGAATAGTGAACCCCTGTTTATGCCCCCCCCCCCAGCGAACACTCCACGGTTCTCGCCTAGCCTCTTATTTCCCACCCTTCGCGATGTGCGACTATTCTCAGGCTAGGGCTAACGGCTAACAGGGCTGAATTGAAGCAATTGGCAGGACCCCGGGGGTCTCATCACTGCCCCGGGGTGGGAAAAACCGCGTAGCGACACGAGTCTTGCCTTACCGACAGCAAAACTAGTGGTCAATCAATTGGCCTCGTTGAGAGCTACTCGGGGAACTAAGTTTCGTAAAAAGTTGAAAAATTACATAAACACGTTAAATTCACTGCGGGCGCAGGCTCGCCTTGGCATAGAAGCTGAGGATCGATGGCTGACCGGAGGGCGGACTGAAAAATAATAAATATTGACCTGATTTTTTCGGGACCCCGGGGTCACGCCAAATGAAATTGACCAACTGAACGATCACTCACCTCGCACGGTGGAAGTTGGGGAGGACGCTGGGCAGCGAAGACTCTGCCTGGGCAATGGTTCGCAGCTGCACCCAACGGGCGTCAGGCGGACGCTGAGGGCGGCTGGGATTCAGGGCGGCTCCAGGTGAACTCTGAATTCAATTTGCTCTCTCCCTCCCCTCTTATCTTCTCAAAGCCTGTTAATCCCCGGGTGACATGATGTCATCTTGCACGTCCAATCGAGTTCTTTTTACGTGTCCCACCCATCACTACCTCTTCCTACCAACCCCCCAGTTGCTAAACCTCGATCCTCCACTCTGCTCGCAGACATACACACATTCTTTGTGCTTTCAAGAAACAATACCAAGATCCCCCGTGTAGCCTGCAACAGACTGCCGGGGCAAGTGCTGTTAGAGAGCACCTATGAAGGTCGGTACGGCACACGAGCCGGTTGGGTGGCCAACACCACGCCCGGCCGCCTTTGTCTCCCCAGTGGTGATGTTTACGACACACCGCACAAGGTACTCATTTGAGGCTGAGTCTATCTAAGGGAGGACCCAGGATCGGTGCAGATAATTCGTCACTGATGTTGGCGGAATCGAACTCCGGTTGCCTGGGATCGTGGCTAAGTGCGCTAACCACTGCGCCATCACTCCCCCACATGTAAATAGACAGAGGTCCCCCGTGTAACATGTAACAGACTGTAGGGGCAAATGCTGTTAGCGAGTAGCAGCAGCAATGTCTATGAAGGAGACAAAGATCCCCCGTGTAGCCTGTAACAGACTGTGGGGGCAAGTGCTGTTAGCGAGAAGCACCTATGAAGGTCGGAACGGCACACGAGGGGGGGGGGGTACGTGGACAGCCTTTGTTTCACACGCACACACACACCACCACTCTGTAACGTTTGCCGGTTTGAACATTTGGCTCCGCTTTTAATGCTCCTATTATTCTTCACAGAGTCTTTGAAGAAGAGCACACGCGTGTGTGGGTGTCTGTGCGTGTGGGTGTCTGTGTGTGCCCTGTGTGTGTGTGTGCGTGTGTGTCTGTGTGTGGGGAGCGATAGTGTAGCGGTTAGCGCGCTGCGCTATGAACCTGGCGACCCGGGTTCGATTCCCGCTCACGGCCAACACCAGTGACGATTATCTGAACCGGTCCCGGGCCTCCCCTAGGTCGACTCAGCCTCAAATGAGTACCTGGTGTGGTGTGTAAACATCGCCACTAGGGAGACAAAGACGGTCGGGCGTGGTGCTGGCCACCCACCCCCTTGTGTACCGTTCCGGCCTTCATAGGTGCTCGCTAACAGCACTTGCCCCTACAGTCTGTTACAGGCTATATGGGGGATCTTTGTCTTTGTCTGTGTGTGTGTGTGGGGGGCCTTAGAAGAGCCACACCCTGTTGTTTGGCAGTCTGCTGCCCTGAGTAGAGAACTGTCCACCCCTCATGGTGGCAGGAGCCAGAACCGGTCCACCGGACCTCCTGAATGCAACAGAGATCCAGGCGGTACCGGTTCAGCTCCCGACAGAGGAGTGGCAGCTCTTCTCCGCAGTGAGTGTTCGAACATTCCACGTGGCCATCCATAGTGGCTTTTCCTTGTTTCTGGAGGAGCCCCGAGGATAGAGATTCAATCTCCTGGCTCTGCCAATTGGGGTTTGGCCAGGAGATGTCATAGACGCCTGTCCCCCCAGGGCCTCCGGCACAAGCTTATTAGTTACATATTTCAGTTTAACTCGTGGTTTAGTGGTAATTAATTGAAGGTGGAGGGGTTACCAGCCCCTCGCACCCGTCCAGAGCCCCCATTTAGCCACTGTGCTGGACACAGACGCCATGAGGGGAGGAGCCAATCGGAATTGGCCCTCCCCCCCCACAGCACTGTCCACGACAGAGTTGCCCGTCCGGCACCGCGAGGAGATAGGGGGCGTGGGAGCGTGGCGGTGAGGTGTGGGAAGCCGTAAGCCCAAGGCTACTTTGGGCTCACCTTCCCATCAACCTTAGGTGAGGAGTGGTGGTCGTGGTTAATTATGCCCCCACCGAAGACGAACATCCGTGGAGGGATGCAGGCAAAGCCGATGAGTCAGATGCCTTCTATGACCTCCTGTCACAGGTGCTGGCTAAAGCGGCACCTCGGGATAGAGTCATTATGTTGGGTGACTTCAATGCCCGAGTTGGCCATGATGCTGGCACCTGGGCTGGAGTGATTGGAGGGCATGGGCCAGATAAGCTCAATAATAATGGTAGGAGGCTGCTAGATTTTTGTGCAGCCCATGGGCTTGTAATTACCAACACGCTGTTCCGGCATCGGCGCATCCACACAACGTCATGGATGCATGCCGGGTCCAAGCAAGAACATCTGCTGGACTACATAGTGACGGACCAGCGGATGCGAGCCCATGTCCTTGACACCAGGACCGACCGTGGAGCTGATCTGCCCTCTGACCATCGATTAGTCATCTGTCAGATGCGCCTACCATTCTTCCACTCCGGTGGTGGGTGTACACCCAGGACCCCATTCCAACCTAAAGTGGTCTGGTCTCAGTTATCTGATGAAAGTTGCAAGCGAGAATTTCATCATCGCGTGTGGCTGGGATTGGCATTGTCCCCGAGTCTTCCTGATGTCGAGGGTAAATGGGCGACGTTTAGGACTGTGACTCATGCAGCTGCAATGGCTGCTTTGGGTACGCGTTCCAGACCTCCCAAGAGACCCTGGCTGACAGAGGAGGTGTTCAGGATGGTTGAGAAACAGCGACAAGCCCACTGTTATTGGCAACAGAATTCCACGTCCCTCGGAGGTTCAGAGAGCCGTGAGGCGCTGCAAGGATGGGTGGTGGTCGCGGGTTGCTGAGGAGATGAAGTCTGCCTCAGTGGCCCGCGATCACAAATCTCTATTTAACTCCATCAAAAAAGTAACCTGCAGGGCCACACCTATTACCATCATTAGGGGAAAAAACGGTGATCCAATCTCCGACCCCCAGGAACAGGTTTGTAGATTTTCTGAGCATTTCTGTGAGGTCCTGGGGGAGGGAAAATGTGGGGGCTACCGTCCCCCGCCATCACTGAATTGTCGGGGCCGTTGCCCACCGACTCCCCCGTTCCACTCATACCGCTACCCCCCGGCTGCTCTGTCAGGTCCAGACTACCGACCCCTAATGCCTCGCCCCCCTGTACCTCTGCCTGGGATGTCGACCGCGTTTGCGTAGCTTAATTAGCGGCTCGTACGCTTTACGCTCGCGATGCGCTACCCTGTTGAACGGCGGCGTGTCGCGGTGAGCGCGCTCGCAAAGTAAAACCCTGTCCTGCACGGGAATAAACAAGCGCGGCGCGCCCCCGTGGGATTCCCTCCCACCCACGCTCCACGCACTTAAGCAAAAACAAACACGCCTCGATTACTTTGCTCCGATTTAACGGGCTGTTTACACAGCTGCGTATTCGCGCACGCCAGGAGCTTAATTCGCTATTAGACAATCGCTCGAGTGCGCGCCCGCCACCCCGCCACCCCGTTACACAGGCGCGCGAGCGTAAAGCGCTACTGTAGGCTATTGCGCAGGTACGCGAGCGCTGGGCACCACCGAAGATATTCGTGTAGGTACGCGCGCGCTGAACGATACTGTAAACGATCGTACAGGTACCGGCACTAAGCACGTTCTACTCCCTTATTCGCTGCAAACAGCCGCGTATGCGCGCGAACACAAAACACTCTGTACACACTCGTACCGGTATGCGAACACCAAACACTCCGTCTCCCTCCTCGCACTCACAGTGACCACGACACAGCTTTATCCTATTAGTGGTTTTATTCCCCGCGAGTATCAAACTAGACTGTGTGTGTCAGTACGGACCAGCAGGACACGTCTAACCTATCTCGCTACTGCCTGATACTTAATGGACCTGTCTGCCCTCTATTTTCTCTCCGAATTTCGTTCCTTTGTCTTACCTCTCTCCCTCGTACTTACGGTCCGACCTCGCAGCGATGGAGGTCGCGGATTGATGATGCTGTAAACAGAATCTGGCTGTTCTCTGTCTCACGGACGTGTGAGTAACAGTCAGGTGACGGCTCCTCGATCCCTCCCTCCTGTTGATCTCCAGTCAAATAAAATAAATGGCCCCGTGCTTGCCCAAAGCGTCCCTTTTTATGCTCCTTTCAAAGCCCTCGAACCACCCGTCCGCGGTGCATCACGGGTCAGGCCGTTAATCCGCGGTGCATCACGGGTCAGGCCGTTAATCCGCAGTGCATCATTGGTAGGGTCGTTAATCCGTGGTGCATCATGGGTAGAGACGCTAGCCCGCGGTGCACCATGGGTAGAGACGCTAACCCACACTGCCCTGGTCCCCACCTGTCTGCTGGTCCGTGTGTGTCCTGGGCATCTCCTCAATGCGGTTCTCAGCGAGTTCTCCGTGGTCATTAAATTCTAAGTTAAGCCACGGTGCCGCAGTGCCAGTTGGCCTGGGGGGGGGGGGGTGGCGGGGGAAGTGCTGTGATGGGAGCCGGGTGGCTTCTCGGTCGCAGCAGCACAGCGACGGCCCCGGTTTCGACGGAGCGGCTTCGCTGTTGTGGCACCACACACTCTCATCCCCACAGTCCACAGTTGTAATGCGAGCTTGTGATCTTTGCAGGTCTTTCTCCGGCTCAGACCACCTTGCCTTGCACATGAAGAGTGTTGTACGTGTAGAGGCGTTACGGGAGGGTGACACGCGGTTGTGTAACGGTGGCCACAAACACGTGTAGAGGTGTTACGGGAGGGTGACACGCGGTTGTGTGACGGTGGCCACAAACACGTCCACTACGGCCACCAGCCTGGGGGACTGTGGGGACGCTGTGATCACTCCCAGCCCCACCCCTCAGTGAGCGACAGTATAAAAGGTGGGACCCGGGGAGCTGAGGTTTAGTTCGACTCAAGCAAGATGAAGAGCCAGTAAAGAACGAAGATCGACTAGCCAGACCCTGGAACTCCTTTGGCCCGCTGCCCTTCTGAGGGCCGGGCAAGGCAAGCCAGGGTGTGACCCCAGAGCCAAGAGGGCCGATGTCCTTCTGAGGGCCGGACTCGTGTGGCTGGTGGTCGGGACCTGCACCGAAGCTGGGCCAGGTCAGACAGCCTCCCGGGAGAGGACCAGGATAGAGGGAACCAGGGAGCTAGCGTGGGCTAAGGCTCGGGTAAATAAAAAAATGACAATGATGTAACTGCAGATACAGATAAAAGAGGCTGTGAAAAAAGAACCACATTTGTACATTACAAGTTACGTGCCTAAAGTCGTGTTCTAGGATGGACCACCGGAGTGGGCTTGAGAAAGACACTCACACCGCTTTCAGGGATGGTCAAGGCTGCTGATGGAATGGTAGCCAAAGCAGAAATGACTCCCTCAAGGATTATCACCATGGACGTGGAGTAATGTGAAACGATAACGCGCAGGCATGAGATGGATGGTATTAGCACCATCGAAAGACCATGTGGAATTGTATTAGCGTGGGAATGCTTTCATTCAGCAGTGGATATTTCTGAGCTGATGGTCTCATACTTGTTAATATTGCTCTGATATGAAGTGCATGAATATGCACATATAAAACAGTCTGCCTCAGCAGCAGGCCATGCTTCCCCACCTGATGATGGACGCTTGTGTTGCGCCCGAAACGTCGTGATTTATTTGATTTTACACCTACTACGTGACTTTACCGAAATAACCAAAGAGTATGGCTCCCATAGACTTCAATGTTAAAGTCTCCCATAGACTTCAATGCTAAATTCTCCCATAGACTTCAATGTTAAAGTCTCCCATTGACTTCAATGTTAAAGTCTCCCATTGACTTCAATGTTAAAGTCTCCCATAGACTTCAATGTTAAAGTCTCCCATAGACTTCAATGTTAAAGTCTCCCATAGGCTTCAATGTTAAAGTCTCCCATAGACTTCAATGTTAAAGGCTCCCATAGACTTCAATGTTAAAGTCTCCCATAGACTTCAATGTTAAAGTCTCCCATAGACTTCAATGCTAAAGTCTCCCATAGACTTCAATGTTAAAGTCTCCCATAGACTTCAATGTTAAAGTCTCCCATAGACTTCAATGTTAAAGTCTCCCATAGACTTCAATGTTAAAGTCTCCCATAGACTTAAATGTTAAAGTCTCCCATAGACTTCAATGCTAAAGTCTCCCATAGACTTCAATGTTAAAGTCTCCCATAGACTTCAATGTTAAAGTCTCCCATAGACTTCAATGTTAAAGTCTCCCATAGACTTCAATGATAAAGTCTCCCATAGACTTCAATGTTAAAGTCTCCCATAGACTTCAATGTTAAAGTCTCCCATAGACTTCAATGTTAAAGGCTCCCATAGACTTCAATGTTAAAGTCTCCCATAGACTTCAATGTTAAAGTCTCCCATAGACTTCAATGCTAAAGTCTCCCATAGACTTCAATGTTAAAGTCTCCCATAGACTTCAATGTTAAAGTCTCCCATAGACTTCAATGTTAAAGTCTCCCATAGACTTCAATGTTAAAGTCTCCCATAGACTTAAATGTTAAAGTCTCCCATAGACTTCAATGCTAAAGTCTCCCATAGACTTCAATGTTAAAGTCTCCCATAGACTTCAATGTTAAAGTCTCCCATAGACTTCAATGTTAAAGTCTCCCATAGACTTCAATGATAAAGTCTCCCATAGACTTCAATGTTAAAGTCTCCCATAGACTTCAATGTTAAAGTCTCCCATAGACTTCAATGTTAAAGTCTCCCATAGACTTCGATGCTAAAGTCTCCCATAGACTTCAATGTTAAAGTCTCCCATAGACTTCAATGTTAAAGTCTCCCATAGACTTCAATGTTAAAGTCTCCCATAGACTTCAATGTTAAAGTCTCCCATAGACTTCAATGCTAAAGTCTCCCATAGACTTCAATGTTAAAGTCTCCCATAGACTTCAATGTTAAAGTCTCCCATAGACTTCAAAGAATATGGACACAGTAACCAACCTTATTTATTCACTCTAAGCCCTGCGCAGTTTTAATGAAGGTTATACCTGATTGTAAATCAAATGCGACATCATTTAATTTCAAAGGCACAAACCAATAATGCTAATAAAACACAATGCGGGAATATAGATGAGTTCAAAATGAAAATGTGTTTTTTCTTTGCAAGCTAACTGTATGAAAAATTATATCTGTTGAAGAAATAAATTACTCACTCAAAGGATTAAATCACCTTCCATTACTCAATGTGCATCTCAGATTACTGTTTCTGTGACTAAAGACAATGCAAGTATAATCATTGCTGAGATTTGTTGCCAAGATTTGTTCCACTTGCTTGTGTACAGTATATATATTACTTTCACGTTACTGTTTAAATAGAAGGAAGACGTCGTAATGACCCAACGCCACCTATTTCACGGCGTGACTCCACAGGTGAGCCAGGTGATAGGTTTAAGTCTTCTCGACGATTGCCTTGACCTTTGCTAAGATTAGCCAAATAAGCGGATTCTTTACTCATCCATCCCTCGAAGTTGGCTGTATCACTTGGGGTAGCTAATACCTGCATTAAAATGAGCCGGCACCGTTTTTAATGACATATACACACACACAGTGTACACACACACACACAGTGTACACACAGTGTACACACACACACAGTGTACACACACACACTGTACACACACACAGTATATACACACAGTGTACACACACACAGTATATACACAGAGTACACACACACAATATACACACACAGTGTACACACACACACAGTGTACACACACACAGCGTACACACACTGTCCACACACACAGTGTACACACACACACACAGTGTACACACACACAGTATATACACAGAGTGTACACACACACACAGTACACACACACACAGTGTACACACACACAGTGTATACACACAGTGTACACACACACACAGTGTACACACACACAGTGTACACACACACACACACAGTGTATACACACAGTGTACACACACAGTGTACACACACACACAGTGTATACACACACACAGTGTACACACACACAGTGTACACACACAGTGCACACACACAGAGTACACACACAGTGTACACACACACAGTGTACACACACACATTGTGTACACACACAGTGTACACACACAGTGTGTATGTACATACAGTGTATATACATACACACAGTGCACACAGTGTATACACACATTGTGTACACACACACACAGTGTACACACACACAGTGTACACACACAGAGTGTACACAAACAGACACAGTGTACACACACACACACAGTGTATACACACACACAGACAGTGTACACACACACACATTGTACACACACACAGTGTATACACACAGTGTATACACATATACACAGTGTACACACACACACAGTGTACACACACACAGTGTACACACACACAGTGTATACACACACAGTGTACACACACAGTGTACACACACACACAGTGTATACACAAAGTGTACACACACATACACAGTATACACACACAGTGTACACACACACAGTGTATACACAATAATGTCCACGTTGTTGTAGCTGAGCCCACGCACCCAAGGGAGGGAGCAATGAAAATTAATCTAAATCAACTTAAACTCCAATCCCGCTCTGTGACGTCACCACTCAGCATTACTTCATCGGTGTGAAACGCCAGGGGGAGGTGTACCTCGTTAGTGACGTCATGTCATCAAGGTATTCCACCGAGCTCTTGAGCGTGACGTCAACTCCGCTTGGTGTACTGCCGATTGCATTCCAGTGCCAATCCTTATTTGGGCAACTCATTAACATAATGTGTTCGTTAAAGCCGTCGCGAGTTTATTGCGACAGGTTCATTGCCCACGACATATGGGACGAGTTACATTAACATAATATATTAATTCTCTAATTTGTTCAGTTACGGATCGCTCATTGTGGGAGGAGCGTGTCTCGTACCCCCGAAGTAACGCACGTCACCTGCTGCTGCGTGACGTCACGAGGTAACAGGAAGCTATCGCTTCCTGCACTGAAATCCGAGGTGATAAATTCTCATTGCGATTGTGGTTGTTGTGGTGGTGGTTGTTGTGGTGGTGGTTGTTGTTTACCAAGGTAGAGCCTCTCTCTCTCTCGTAGGGATGTCAGTTGAGTAGCAGCGAGCATGGGAATCGATGTCCAGGTTGGAACTTTACAACGCGGGGCCTAGCCACGCGGGGCCTTGCCTCCTGCCCTCGCCTTATTGCGTTTACTTTAATTATCTCGCTTAAGTTTAATTTGTCTTCACCCGGCTCGCCACTTTGTAACTTTGTTTTATTGTAAATATTCACGCAGTTTTTATTTTCTTTTGTTACCATGCCAAGCCCGCTTGAGCTGCTATACCGCTCTTGTTATCAGAAGCGACCTGCCCACAACAACACAAGGTGAGGCTTTGTCAACGTGTGTGAATGTTTTGACTTAAATCTTTGGTGACTGCAGGAATTAATATTCTTGGTTCTTTCGATAAAGTCACGTAGATAGAAAATGAAATTAAAATAACATAATAAATTAAATGAAAAATATAATTTTTTTAAAATGAATAAAAAAAACCCACGACGTTTTGATCGCAACACAAGTGGTCTTTATCTTATTAAATTTAATCTGTTATTTTTATTTTCTATCTACGTGACTTTACTGAAAGAACCAACAATACGTGTGTCAATGTATCTATCGATCAAAGATGCTAAGCGCGTGCCGCTGTTGACTCTGAATGTGTGGAGGGGAACACGTTCACCACGGGGAGAGAGAGACAGAGACACGGATAGCCTCGGCTATGTTGATTGATCCTCGATTCATTACTTGGTGGAGTGAGGAAGAATTAATGCTGAGCAAATGAAGGTGGCCAGGCATGGTGCTGGTCACACCACCACCTGTTTACTCATGGCAGTGTGTGACAGTGTCAAGTTTGTGTTTGCAGTAAAGTCTATTAACTCTGTTGAACAAGGAGGTTATATCAAAACAATAGTTTATTTTTGTTTTTCTCTGGAACTCTTTCTAAGAATGGAAACAGGGAGTTTACACAGCACACACATTCAGCTGAAGTCGGAACTGTTCATCCCCAGCATTCAAGGACATCTGAGCTTGGATTCACACCTCTAAGTTGCGATTGAACATTAATTCATGCATTTCTGCATAACACAGATAGTATTGTTTTCAACACCCTTTGCTATGTCAGCTGAATTTAGCTTTCATAAATATTCCTTTTGTAGTCAGACAGGCGAAATTGAGTGCTTAGAGTTTTGGGTTAACATTCATCTTGAAGATATGAAGGCTTTCAGGCATATTAATGACTTTTTCCCTCTCATTGTGTGCCATAGCAGCCCGTGGAGAGAAACCCTTCAGGTGCACTCTGTACGTGAAGGCGTTTGCACAGTCACCACATCTAAAAGTACACCAGAGAACACACACGGGAGATAAACCCTTCAAGTTGCAGGGTGTGCGTGAAGGCATTTGCACGTTCATCAAATCTGATGAATTTGGGAAACTTTTTCACTACATCATGAATATATTAATAAGTATAGACGTGTAAGTCACGTGTGCATTCCTCTGTGCCTGACGTGTAGATGGTGTGGATATTCTTTTTTTCTGTCTGCAGCTGACGCTTCCTCTGCAGAATTGGTCTGATGGAGCAAAGGCACTCAGCGCAGCTCGGTACGACAAGTCAACAATGCGACCAGCGTGCATACGGCACAGATCGGACTGGAAATTTGACACGGCACCAGAGAACTCACACAGGAGAGAAACCCTTCAAATGTACTGTGTGTGGGAAGGCATTTTCATGGTCATCTGCTCTTAAAAAACACCAGAGAACACACACGGGAGAGAAACCCTTCAAGTGCACTGTGTGTGGGAAGGCATTTTCAGATTTATCTACTCTTAAAAAACACCAGAGAACACACACAGGAGAGAAACCCTTCAGGTGCACGATGTGCGGGATGGCGTTTACACAGTCATGTAATCTTGTAACACACCAGAGAACACACACGGGAGAGAAACCCTTCCAGTGCAGTGTGTGTGGGAAGGCATTTTCACGGTCATCTCTTAAAAAACACCAGAGAACACACACGGGAGAGAAACCCTTCAAGTGCACTCTGTGCGGGAAAGCGTTTGCACAGTCACCACATCTTAAAGTACACCAGAGAACACACACGGGAGAGAAACCCTTCAAGTGCAGTGTGTGCGTGAAGGCATTTGCACATTCATCAAATCTTCAAGTACACCAGAGAACACAGAAGCATCAGAAGATCCACAAGGAGTGGAGTCTGAAATCAGCTTGTGAAAGTCAAAGTGCCGCAATGAGCCCATCCCTCATGAAACAAGAACCGGACGAAAATCCCAGCTTAGACACTTTTAAGGTATAAAGGTGAAATATGAAGAGGTGAAGCTGAAATATGAAGAGGTGAAGGTGAAATGTGAAGAAGTGATGAGCGAAGAAGTGAAGGTAAAATGTGAAGATGAAGATTCAACTCCAAAATTGGACCTTCACATCGTGAAGCAGGAGAATTCTGACTGAGGCAGAGCGAGGCAACTCCCAGCAGTTTGTGGAAGTGGAGGTGTGGGTGGACTTGCTCCTAGACAATACAAAGTCAAGTGGAGACCCGGTAGATGTGTAAGCCAAAGACGATGTCGCTACAATAGATGCACCTTTGTCACAGGCCTTTAATGATTAGAACGTGAAGTTGAACACTCATTTCTTAGGTTCATCCTGCAGAGTAAGGGCGGCCAGTCTTTGTGGGCCCGTGGGTTGGGTAGATCTCTAACCAGGAGCAAGAGCCAATAAGCTCCCAAGCATTCATGGTGCTTGCTTAACCACCTCAGCAACTCGGAGTTCTGTGTCGTACCTCATCACAAACACTCGAAGAGCATCCCCAAGTAGCAGCTGCCCCTGTGTGGCACAAAGTGGTGGCCCTGCACCGGCCTGCATGTGGACAAGAGTCTGTCAGTAGGGGACGATGATTGATGTGTCATCTCAGTTGTGTAGTTTGTAGGTAATGTTTAGAATTTGCTACATTTTCACTCAGACGCCAGCATGCAATGGTCTCGTTTTGAATGACACAATAGTATGTTTTACATACACTCTGAAGCAGACTGCAACTTTTTTTCAAAAGCTTGTTAATACGATGTAATGTGATGCAGTATATTTCACTGCAGTAATCCAATTTTGTTAATATGCCTGTCAATAATTTAGAATGTATACTTGTCTGGTTTTGTGCATACTTGTAACATTTGATCTGTAAGGGTCAAACATTGAATAAGTGATGTTAGGACAAAGTGTGTGTGTGTTTTGGAAGTAACTTGTACAGAGAAGTCAGGTGAGACCCGTTGTTCTTGTGATACAGGTCAAACGGTGTTTTTGTGTTCCACGAAGCATCTGGAGCAACTCATCGTCTTTGAAATAGGGAGTACGCTCGGATCATTCATCAGTTACAAGGTATACCACTTAAAGGTTACACGTATAGGAGGTACATTCTCTACAACACGAATTGTAGTTTTGTCTTACGTGTTGACGTAGATTTTGTCTAACTAGGACTACAAATGCTCCTTACTGATTGACGTCTGGATGTTCGTACCTATCGGTTGAAGCAAACCCCACTGCTGTTGTTGAGACGCTGTGCACCAATAAGGGTCCAACACATTGACGGCCTTCAGGCCAGGAAAGTCACAACATTTGCACACGAAGGATGCATTCACGCAAGTACCCCATGCTCCGTTTTGAAGTTTTAAAATGAAACATCTTTGAATTGTGTTGTGTTTTGAATTAGATAATTTGTATTTCTTCATTAAAAGCTTGTTTCAATTTACATCTGGAAGACTTCATTGAAAAGGACATTTCGTGTGAATTTTCTCTCGTCATTAAGTAGATGGCCTTGCCGGGGGTTCGGTTCAATGCGGACACAAACAGTGAACACACACACAGTGTACACACACAATGTACACACACAGTTTATACACAGTGTACACACAATGTACAGACAGTGTACACAGACAGTGTACACACACACAGTGTACACAGAGTGTACACACACAGTGTACACACACACTGTATACACAAAGTGTACACACACACAGTGTACACACACAGTGTACACACACAGTGTATACACAGTGTACACACACAGTGAACACAGTGTACACACACAGTGTCTGTACACAGTGTACACACACAGTGTATACACTGTGTACACACAGTGTACACACACACACAGTGCACACACACAGTGTACACACACAGGGTACACACAGTGTATACACAGTGTACACACACAGTGTACGCACACACTGTATACACAAAGTGTACACACACACAGTGTACACACAGTGTACACACACTGTACACACAGTGTACACATACATTGTACACACATAGTGTACACACAGGGTACACAGTGTACACACACACAGTGACACATACACACAGTGACACACACAGTGACACAGTGAAACAGCGACACACAGTGACACACACAGTGTACACACACAGTGTACACACACACAGTGTATACAAACAGTGTACACACAGTGTATACAAATAATGTACACACAGTGTACACACATACATTGTACACACATAGTGTACACACAGGGTACACAGTGTACACACACACAGTGACACATACACACAGTGACACACACAGTGACACAGTGAAACACAGCGACACACAGTGACACACACAGTGTACACACACAGTGTACACACACACGGTGTATACAAACAGTGTACACACAGTGTATACAAATAATGTACACACAGTGTACACACACAGTGTACATACACAGTGTGCACACACAGTGTACACAAACTGTACACACACAGTGTATACACACAGTGTACACACACAATGTACACACAGTGTACACACACACAGTGTACAAACACGCAGTGTACACACAGTGTATACACAGTGTACACACAGTGTACACACAGTGTATACACAGTGTACACACACAGTGTACACACACAGTGTACACACACACACAGGGTATACACAGTCTACACACACACAGTGTACACACGGTGTACATACAGTGTATACACCCAGTGTACACACACAGGGTACACACACAGTGTATATATACACACACAAAGTGTACACACACAGTGACATAGTGACAACAACCGCCATTCGCCACTAAGTGGCGGTGACGTCACCACGACGCTTGTGCCAGGCTATGTGCACCGTGAGGCCATGTGAAGTGTCGAACGCCCGCTGGCAGGAGGTCACTGGGCAGACCCAGGTGCCACGGGTCGACTGACTGAGATGACTGGCTGATGCACCACCTGTGCCCCCTACTGTGCCAACCTGCTGTGCTTTAGCCACCCGGCGCTCCGCTCGTTGTTCTGAGCGTCGCTCCTCCGCCCTCCGTTGTTGTTGGAGGGCGACTGCCTCCAACTGCCCAGTAGCATCCTTCACGAGCCTCCTCCACAGAGGCCGATCTTGACACTGCTGGTACCAGTCATCGGCAAGTCCACTCAGCTCCACGTCCTCCTGTACCACATCACTCCATCTCTTCTCTAGCCCGTGCCGCGCCCGCTTAGCCCCCTCAATCCGGCCAAACAAAAGCTGTTTCGGCATGCGGTGGCTGGGCATGCGGGCTACATGACCCAGCCATCGCAGCCTTGCCTGCCGGAGGAGCTCACCGATGGGACCCTGCCCAGATCTTTCAAGGATTTGTGAGCTCCTCACACAATCCAGTCTGGTTAAACCCAGGATGGATCGTAGGCAGGCCAGCCTAAATGTTTCTAACCGGCGAAGATGTTCCATTAGGGGGGTCCACGTTTCGCAAGCGTAGAGAAGGGAGGGAATGACCCTGGCTGAGAAGACCTGAAGCTTAGTGCGGAGCGACAGACCAGGTAGCTTCCACACAGCGTTACGCAACCGATGAAAAGATATTGCCGCTCGACTGATTCGGAGTGAGACCTCTGCTGTTAAACTGGAGCCAGTCATAAGCACACTGCCCAGGTATGGGAAACTCTCCACTCTCTCCACAACTGCCCCATCACCGATTGGGAGTTGTGGGGGTGGAGTGTCCGATGGTACAAAATACCCAGGCAGGTGCTTAGTTTTGGTGGGGCTGATGGTAAGGCCCCACCTCTTAGTGGCACGCTCCAGTCTCAGCAGCAGCGTCTCCAACTCCTCCTCTGACTGAGCAGCTATTACCACATCATCAGCATACATAACGTGGTTGAGCAATAGGGAGCCATCCCTTGACCGCACTCGGGCATCGATTAGCCTCCCATTATATCTGTACCATATGGAGATTCCCCCGGTACAGCTATTGAAGGCTTCACGAACTACGTGGTCAAAATAGATGTTGAATAATGTGGGAGCCAGAGGACATCCCTGTCGCACCCCAAGGTGTACAGGGAATGGCTCTGACTCCCGGCCACGTAGTTTTACCCGGGCCCGCTCACCATCATGAAGGTCCTTAATGATCGTGAGCAGAGGGTCAGGTACTCCAAAAGCACGAAGAACGACCCAGAGCCCAGGCCTACTGATGGTATCATAGGCCTTGACCAGGTCAATAAAGCAGAGATGTAGGTCTTGTTGGAATTCCCTACACCTCTGCTGTAGCAGACGGACAGAAAATATGGCATCTGTGCAGGACCGCCTTTCCTGAAACCGCATTGGGGCTCCGCAAGCCTCTCCTCAGCGTGCCTGGCAAGGCGATACTGAATAATCCTTGCCAGGACCTTTCCCGGCACACTGAGGAGTGAGATGCCCCTGTAGTTGTTACAGTCTGTGCGGTCCCCCTTCTTAAAAAGGGGGACCACCAGGGCATCCTTCCAATCCTGCGGAACCCGTCCAGTGGTCCAGACTGTTGTTATGATGTCATATAGGGCAGTCTGTGCACAAACGCCACCCTCCCTCAGCATTTCGCTTGGGAGATCATCTCTGCCCGCTGCCTTTCCTGGTCTCAGACTCCGGATCGCCTTCAATACTTCCTCAGCAGATGGCACCTCAGCCAGCCACTCACAGGGGGTGACTTCTTCCAATATTTGAGGCACCGCAGCCTCAGCAGGGTCATCCTCACTTTGTGCCATGATGTTTTCCTGGCTGAGGGATTTTCCCTCCCCCAGGACCTCACAGAAATGCTCAGCAAATCTGTGAACCTGTTCCTGGGGGTCGGAGATTGGATCACCGTTTTTTCCCCTAATGATGGTAATAGGTGTGGTGCTGCAGGTTACTTTTTTGATGGAGTTAAATAGAGATTTGTGATCACGGGCCACTGAGGCAGACTCCATCTCCTCCGCAACCCGCGACCACCACCCATCCTTGCAGCGCCTCACGGCTCTCCGAACCTCCGAGTGAAGGCTGCGGTAAGCCTCCTCATTCTCTGACGTAGGATTCTGTAGCCGATGACAGTGGGCCTGTCGCTTTTTCTCAACCATCCTGAACACCTCCTCTGTCAACCAGGGTCTCTGGGGAGGTCTGGACCAGCGTACCCAAAGCAGCCGTTGCAGCTGCATGAGTCACAGTCCTAAACCTCGCCCATTTACCCTCGACATCAGGAGGAGTCGGGGACGATGCCAATCCCAGCCGCAAGCGATGATGAAATTCTCGCTTGCAACTTTCATCAGATAACTGAGACCAGGCCACTTTATGTTGGAATGGGGTCCTGGGTGTACACCCACCACCGGAGTGGAAGAATGGCAGGCGCATCTTACAGATGACTAGTCGATGGTCAGAGGGCAGATCAGCTCCACGGTAGGTCCTGGTGTCAAGGACATGGGCTCGCATTCGCTGGTCCGTCACTATGTAGTCCAGCAGATGTTCTTGCTTGGACCCGGCATGCATCCATGATGTTGTGTGGATGCGCCGATGCCGGAACAGCGTGTTGGTAATTACAAGCCCATGGGCTGCACAAAAATCTAGCAGCCTCCTACCGTTGTTATTGAGCTGATCTGGCCCATGCCCTCCAATCACTCCAGACCAGGTGCCAGTATCATGACCAACTCGGGCATTGAAGTCACCCAACATGATGACTCTATCCCGAGGGGCCACTTTAGCCAGCACCTGTGACAGGAGGTCATAGAAGGCATCTGACTCATCGGCTTTGCCTGCATCCCTCCACGGATGTTCGTCTTCGGTGGGGGCATAAGTAACCACGACCACCATTCCTCGCCTCCGGTTGATGGGAAGGCGAGCCCAAAGTAGCCTGGGGCTTACAGCTTCCCACACCTCACCGCCACGCTCCCACGCCCCCTTCATTCTTTTGTTCAAAAGAAGACCCACACTCTGTTGTTTGGCAGTCTGCTGCCCCGAGTAGAGGACTGTCCACCCCTCATGGTGGCAGGAGCCAGAGCCGGTCCACCGGACCTCCTGAATGCCGCATAGATCCAGGCGGTACCGGTCCAGCTCCCGACAGAGGAGTGGCAGCCTCTCCTCTGCAGTGAGCGTTCGAACATTCCACGTGGCCACCCGTAGTGGCTTTTCGTTGTTTCTGGAGTAGCCCCGAGGGTAGGTATTCAATCTCCTGGCTCCGCCAATTGGGGTTTGGCCAGGAGACGTCATAGACGCCTGGCCCCCCGGGGCCTCCGGCACAAGCTTATTAGTTACATATTTCAGTTTAATTCGTGGTTTCGTGGTAATTAATTGAAGGTGGAGGGGTTACCAGCCCCTCGCACCCGTCCAGAGCCCTCTTTTAGCCCCTGTGGTGGACATATATGCCATGAGGGGAGGAGCCAATCAAAAATTGGATCTCCCCCCACAGCACTGTCCACGACAGAGTTGCCCGTCCGGCACCGCGAGGAGGTAGGGGGTTGTTTTGACATAGTGACACACACACACTGACACACAGTGACACGCACACAGTGACACAATGACACACACAGCGACACACAGTGACACAGTGTATACACACAGTGTACACACACACAGTGTACACACACACAGTGTATACACAATAATGTCCACGTTGTTGTTGCTGAGCTCACACACCCAAGGGAGGGAGCAATGGATAATGAATCTAAATCAACTTAAACTCCAACTCTGTGACGTCACCACTCTGCATTACCTCATCGGCGTGAAACGCCAGGGGGAGGTGTACCTTGCTAGTGACGTCATGTCACCAAGGTATTCACCCCTCCCCCATCCACCGCACTCTTGAGCGTGACGTCACCACAGCCCGTGTAACTGCCGATATCGTTCCAGTGGCAATCCTTATTTGGGCAAAGCTACGCCCAGTCACTGGTGACTCATTAACATAATGTGTCCGTTAAAGCCGTTGCGAGTTTATTGCGACGGGTTCAGTGCCCACGCCCCCATCCCTCGACATATGGGCCGGCCTCATTAACATAATTTAATCAGTCACAGCCGCTCGTGGGAGGGAAGTGACGTCATACTACTTCCTGCTGTCGCGAGGCAACAGGAAGCTGCCGTGTGCGCGCTTGCACTGAAATCCGAGGTGAGAAATTCTCATCGTTGTGGTGGTGGTGGTCGTTGTGGTGGTGGTTGTTGTTGTTTACCAAGGTAGAGCCTCTCTCTCGTAGGGATGTCAGTTGAGTAGCAGCGAGCATGGGAATCGATGTCCAGGTTGGAACTTTACAACGCAGGGCCTAGCCACGCGGGGCCTTGCCTCCTGCCCTCGCCTGATTGCGTTCACTTTAATTATCTCGCTTAAGTTTAATTTGTCTTCACCCGGCTCGCCACTTTGTAACTTTGTTTTATTGTCAATATTCACGCAGTTTTTATTTTCGTTCTTTTGTTACCAGGCCAAGCCCGCTTGAGCTGCTATACCGCTCTTGTTATCAGAAGCGACCTGCCCACAACAACACAAGGTGAGGCTTTGTCAACGTGTGTGAATGTTTTGACTTAAAACTTTGGTGACTGCAGGAATTAATATTCTTGGTTCTTTTGGTAAAGTCACGTAGATAGAAAATAAAATAAAAATAACAGATAATAATTTTTCTTTTTTTACAATGAAGCAAAACACCCCACAACGTTTCTATGGCAACATTAATGTTGAAGATGCGAGGGCTTACAGGAATATTTATGACATTTGCCCTCTCATTGCGTGCCATGACAGTGCTGTTTGCACAGTCACACATAGTCACTGTAAGATGTTTTTCTTGGTCGTGTTTTTGTTTTGTTGCTAGTTGTGGTTGCACCCGATTCAAGAGCCGAATGGCTCACGGGACTATAACCAAAATAAATCAAACTGAAAATCAAAAAACTGAAACCGCGTGATGAATTTGGGAAAGTTTTTCACTGCATCTCCAAATATATATAAAAGGCAAAGTTGTGATTGTGTGTGTTGTCTGTTCAAAATGTTTAGCGTACTTCCCGACATGCAACAAACTGGAAATTTGCCATGTGGGTACTTTCCAGGCTGTACACCGTGCAAACATTATACAAATACACTTTTGTGTTTTTTTAGGTGGGTAGAGGGGACCTCAATAATGTATAGATTTTTTGGACGGCAAGTGAGCTGTGACGTCAAATCTGTCACGTGACCCTCGCATGTCGAAGAGTAACGCATTGTATTGTAGTGGTTAGCGTTGTCTGTGTGTTTGTGTCTGTGTGTGTCTGTTTGTGTGTGTCTGTGTGTGTGTGTGTCTGTGTGTCTGTGTGTGTGTGTCTGTTTGTGTGTGTCTGTGTGTCTGTGTGTGTGTATCTGTGTGACTCTGTGTATCTGTGTGTGTCTGTGTGTGTGTCTGTGTGTGTGTGTCTGTGTGTGTCTGTATCTGTGTGTGTGTTTGTGTGTCTGTGTGTGTGTGTCTGTGTGTGTCTGTGTGTCTGTGTGTGTATCTGTGTGTGTGTGTGGAAGAGTAACTCATTGTAGTGTAGCGGTTAGCGCTACGCTGCGCAACGAACCCGGCGACCCGAGTTCGATTCCCGCTCACGGCCACCACCGGTAATGATTATTTGAACCGCTTCTGGGCCTCCCCTAGGTCGACTCAGCCTCAAACGAGTAACTGCTGTGGTGGTGTGAACATCGCCACTGGGGAGACAAAGGCGGCCGGACGTGGTGGATCCAAGTCCCGGGCGAAGCCAGGTAGTACAGCTAGTCATGAATACATGAATGAATATAGACGTGTAAGTCACGTGTGACTGTATATATTAATTCCTCCATGGCTCGATACTGACGTGTAGATGGTGTGGATATTCTTATTTTCTGTCTGCAGCTGACCCTGGTCTGATGGAGCAAATGCACTCAGCACAGCAGCTCGGTACGACAAGTCAACAATGCGACCAGCGTGCATACGGCACGGATCGGACTGGAAATTTGACACAGCACCAGAGAACTCACACAGGAGAGAAACCCTTCAAGTGCACTGTGTGTGACAAGGCATTTTCAGATTCATCTACTCTTAAAACACACCAGAGAACACACACGGGAGAGAAACCCTTCAGGTGCAGTGTGTGTGACAAGGCATTTTCAGATTCATCTCATCTTCAAAGACACCAGAGAACACACACGGGAGAGAAACCCTTCAGGTGCAGTGTGTGTGACAAGGCATTTTCAGATTCATCGACTCTTAAAACACACCAGAGAACACACACGGGAGAGAAACCCTTCAGGTGCAGTGTGTGTGACAAGGCATTTTCAGATTCATCGACTCTTAAAAAACACCAGAGAACACACACGGGAGAGAAACCCTTCAAGTGCACTGTGTGTGGGAAGGCATTTTCAGATTCATCGACTCTTAAAAAACACCAGAGAACACACACGGGAGAGAAACTCTTCAAGTGCACTGTGTGTGGGAAGGCATTTTCACAGTCATCTGCTCTTAAAATTCACCAGAGAACACACACGGGAGAGAAACCCTTCAAGTGCAGTGTGTGTGGGAAGACATTTTCTGATTCATCTGCTCTTAAAAAACACCAGAGAACACACACGGGAGAGAAACCCTCCAGGTGCAGTGTGTGTGGGAAGACATTTTCAGATTCATCTACTCTTAAAAAACACCAGAGAACACACACGGGAGAGAAACCCTTCAAGTGCAGTGTTTGTGGGAAGACATTTTCACGGTCATCTGCTCTTAAAACACACCAGAGAACACACACGGGAGAGAAACCCTTCAAGTGCAGTGTGTGTGGGAAGGCATTTTCAGATTCGTTTGCTCTTAAAACACACCAGAGAACACACACGGGAGAGAAACCCTTCAAGTGCAGTGTGTGTGGGACGGCATTTTCAGATTCATCAACTCTTAAAAACCACCAGAGAACACACACGGGAGAGAAACCCTTCAAGTGCAGTGTGTGTGGGAAGACATTTTCAGATTCATTTGCTCTTAGAACACACCAGAGAACACACATGGGAGAGAAACCCTTCAAGTGCAGTGTGTGTGGAAAGGCATTTTCAGATTCATCTCATCTTCAAAGACACCAGAGAACACACACGGGAGAGAAACCCTTCAACTGCAGTGTGTGTGGGAAGACATTTTCAGATTCATCTACTCTTAAAAAACACCAGAGAACACACACGGGAGAGAAACCCTTCAAGTGCAGTGTGTGTGGGAAGACATTTTCATATTCATCTAATCTTAAAAAACACCAGAGAACACACACGGGAGAGAAACCCTTCAGGTGCAGTGTGTGTGGGAAGACATTTTCATGGTCATCTGCTCTTAAAACACACCAGAGAACACACACGGGAGAGAAACCCTTCAAGTGCAGTGTGTGTGTGAAGACATTTTCAGATTCATTTGCTCTTAAAACACACCAGAGAACACACACGGGAGAGAAACCCTTCAAGTGCAGTGTGTGTGTGAAGGCATTTTCACGGTCATCTGCTCTTAAAACACACCAGAGAACACACACGGGAGAGAAACCCTTGTGCAGTGTGTGGGAAGACATTTTCAGATTCATCTACTCTTAAAAAACACCAGAGAACACACACGGGAGAGAAACCCTTCAAGTGCAGTGTTTGTGGGAAGACATTTTCACGGTCATCTGCTCTTAAAACACACCAGAGAACACACACGGGAGAGAAACCCTTCTTGTGCAGTGTGTGTGGGAAGACATTTTCAGATTCATCTACTCTTAAAAAACACCAGAGAACACACACGGGAGAGAAACCCTTCAAGTGCAGTGTTTGTGGGAAGACATTTTCACGGTCATCTGCTCTTAAAACACACCAGAGAACACACACGGGAGAGAAACCCTTCTTGTGCAGTGTGTGTGGGAAGACATTTTCAGATTCATCTACTCTTAAAAAACACCAGAGAACACACACGGGAGAGAAACCCTTCAAGTGCAGTGTGTGTGGGAAGACATTTTCATATTCATCTAATCTTAAAAAACACCAGAGAACACACACGGGAGAGAAACCCTTCAAGTGCAGTGTGTGTGGGAAGACATTTTCATATTCATCTAATCTTAAAAAACACCAGAGAACACACACGGGAGAGAAACCCTTCAGGTGCAGTGTGTGTGGGAAGACATTTTCATGGTCATCTGCTCTTAAAACACACCAGAGAACACACACGGGAGAGAAACCCTTCAAGTGCAGTGTGTGTGTGAAGACATTTTCAGATTCATTTGCTCTTAAAACACACCAGAGAACACACACGGGAGAGAAACCCTTCAAGTGCAGTGTGTGTGTGAAGGCATTTTCACGGTCATCTGCTCTTAAAACACACCAGAGAACACACACGGGAGAGAAACCCTTGTGCAGTGTGTGGGAAGACATTTTCAGATTCATCTACTCTTAAAAAACACCAGAGAACACACACGGGAGAGAAACCCTTCAAGTGCAGTGTTTGTGGGAAGACATTTTCACGGTCATCTGCTCTTAAAACACACCAGAGAACACACACGGGAGAGAAACCCTTCTTGTGCAGTGTGTGTGGGAAGACATTTTCAGATTCATCTACTCTTAAAAAACACCAGAGAACACACACGGGAGAGAAACCCTTCAAGTGCAGTGTTTGTGGGAAGACATTTTCACGGTCATCTGCTCTTAAAACACACCAGAGAACACACACGGGAGAGAAACCCTTCTTGTGCAGTGTGTGTGGGAAGACATTTTCAGATTCATCTACTCTTAAAAAACACCAGAGAACACACACGGGAGAGAAACCCTTCAAGTGCAGTGTGTGTGGGAAGACATTTTCATATTCATCTAATCTTAAAAAACACCAGAGAACACACACGGGAGAGAAACCCTTCAGGTGCAGTGTGTGTGGGAAGACATTTTCATGGTCATCTGCTCTTAAAACACACCAGAGAACACACACGGGAGAGAAACCCTTCAAGTGCAGTGTGTGTGTGAAGACATTTTCAGATTCATTTGCTCTTAAAACACACCAGAGAACACACACGGGAGAGAAACCCTTCAAGTGCAGTGTGTGTGTGAAGGCATTTTCACGGTCATCTGCTCTTAAAACACACCAGAGAACACACACGGGAGAGAAACCCTTGTGCAGTGTGTGGGAAGACATTTTCAGATTCATCTACTCTTAAAAAACACCAGAGAACACACACGGGAGAGAAACCCTTCAAGTGCAGTGTTTGTGGGAAGACATTTTCACGGTCATCTGCTCTTAAAACACACCAGAGAACACACACGGGAGAGAAACCCTTCTTGTGCAGTGTGTGTGGGAAGACATTTTCAGATTCATCTATTCTTAAAAATCACCAGAGAACACACACGGGAGAGAAACCCTTCAAGTGCAGTGTTTGTGGGAAGGCATTTTCACGGTCATCTGCTCTTAAAAAACACCAGAGAACACACGGGAGAGAAACCCTTCAAGTGCAGTGTGTGCGGGAAGGCATTTGCACATTAATCAAATCTTCAAGTACACCAGAGAAGACAGGAGAGAAACCCTTGAGGTACACTCTGTGAGGGATGATGTTTGCACAGTCATCACATCTTAAAGTACATCAGAGAACACACACGGGAGAGAAACCCTTCAGGTGCACTCTGCGGGAAGGCATTTGCACATTCATAAAATCTTCAAGTACACCAGAGAACACGGAAGCATCAGAAGATCTGCAAGGAGTGGAATCTGAAATCAGCTTGTGAAAGTCAACGTGCCACAATAAGCCCATCCCTTATGAAACAAGAACCGGACGAAAATCCCAGCTTGGACACTTTTAAAGGTATCGAGGTGAAATATGAAGAGGTGATGGTGAACAGGGAAGAAGTGATGGTGAAGAGGGAAGAAGTGAAGGTGAAATGTGAAGATGAAGATTCAACTGCAAAATGGGGCCTTCACATCGATGGAGGCAACGTGAAGCAGGATTAGAATTCTGACTGTGAGGCAGTGCGAGGCAACTCCCAGCAGTTTGTGGAAGTGGAGGTTTGGGTGGACTTCCTCCGAGACAATCCAAAGTCAGGTGGAGACCCGGTAGATGTGTAAGCCAGAGACGATGTCACTACAATAGATGCACCTTTGTCACAGGCCTTTAATCACAAGAATGTGAAGTTGAACACTTTGTGGGCCCGTGGGTTGGGTAGATCTCTAACCAGGAGCAAGAGCCAATAAGCTCCCAAGCATTCACTATGTTATAATAATTGCTTTTACACGGTGCTTGCTTAATCGCCTCAGCAACTTGGAGTTTTGTGTCGTAACTCGCCTGAAACACTCAAAGAGCATCCCCAAGTAGCAGCTGCCCCTGTGTGGCACAAGATGGTGGCCCTGCACCGGCCTGCATGTGGACAAGAGCCTGTCAGTAGGAGGCGATGATTGATGTGTCATCTCAGTTGTGTAGTTTGTAGGTAATGTTTAGAATTTGCTACATTTTCACTCAGATGCCAGCATGCAATGGCCTACTCGTTTTGAATGACACAATAGTATGTTTTACATACACGGTGAAGCAGACTGCAACTTTTTTAAAAAGCTTGTTAATACGATGTAACGTGATGCAGTATATTTCACTGCAGTAATCCAATTTTGTTAATATGCCTGTCAATAATTTAGAATGTATACTTGTCTGGTTTTGTGCATACTTGTAACATTTGATCTATAAGGGTCAAACATTGAATAAGTGATGTTAGGACAAAGTGTGTCTGTTTGAAAGTAACCTGTACAGAGAACTCAGGTGAGACCCATTGTTCTTGTGATACAGGTGAAAGGGTACTTTTGTGTTTCACGAAGCATCTGGAGCAACTCATTGTCTTTGACATAGGGAGCACGCTTAGATCATTCATCAGTTACAAGGCATACCACTTGAAAGTTACACGTATAGGAGGAGGTACATTCTCTACAACACGAATTGTAGTTTTGTCTTACGTGTTGACGTAGATTTTGTCTAACTGGGACTAGAAATGCTCCTTGCTGATTCACGTCTGGATGTTCGTTACCTATCGGTTGAAGCAAACCCCGCTGCTGTTGTTGAGACGCTGTGCACCAATAAGGGTCCAACACATTGACGGCCTTCAGGCCAGGAAAGTCACAACATTTGCACACGAAGGACGCATTCACGCAAGTACCCCATGCTCCGTTTTGAAGTTTTAAAATGAAGCATCTTTGAATTGTGTTGTGTTTTGAATTAGATGATTTTATCTCTTCATTAAAAGCTTGTATCAATTTACATCTGGAAGACTTCATTGAAAAGGACATTTCGTGTAAATTTTCTCTCGTCATTAAGTAGATGGCCTTGCCAGGGGTTCGGACACAAACAGTGTCACACACAGTGTACACACACAGTGTACACACACTGTACACACAGTGTACACATGCACACAGTGTACACACACAGTGTATACACACAGTGTACACACACACAGTGACACAGTGTACACACACACAGTGACACACACACAGTGTATACACACAGTGTACACACACACAGTGTATACACACAGTGTGTACACACACTGTGTGTACACACAGTGTATGCACTGTACACATGCACAGGGTATACACTGTACACACACAGTGTACACACATACAGTGTATACACAGTGTACACACACAGGGTACACACACAGTGTATATACACAGTAATACACACACAGTGTGCACAGGCAGTGTACACACACAGTGTACACACACGCAGTGTACACACAGTGACACAGTGTACACACAGTGACACAACAACAATTGCCATTCGCCACTAAGTGGCGGTGACGTCACCACGACGCTTGTGCCAGGCACAGTGACACACACAGTGACACAGCGACACACAGTGACAGTGTCACAAAGTGTATACACATAGTGTACACACATACAGTGTACACACACAGTGTATACACAATAATGTCCACGTTGTTGTTGCTGAGCTCACACACCAAAGGGAGGGAGCAATGGAAAATGAATCTAAATCAACTAAAACTCCAACTCTGTGACGTCACCACTCTGCATTACCTCATCGGCGTGAAACGCCAGGGTGAGGTGTACCTCGCTAGCCACGTCATGTTACCAAGGTATTCACCCCTACCCCGTCCACAGCGCTCTTGAGCGTGACGTCCCCTCCGCGTGGGTCACTGCCGATATCGTTCCAGTGGCAATCCTTATTTGGGCAAAGCTACGCCCAGTGACTGGTGGCTCATTAACATAATATATCCGTTAAAGCCGTCGCGAGTATATTGCGACAGGTTCAGCGCCCACGCCCCCATCCCTCGACATATGTGCTGGCATCATTAACATAATTTATTCAGTACAGAGCCGCTCTTGGGAGGGAAGTGACTTCATACTACTTCCTGCTGTCGCCAGGCAACAGGAAGCTGCCATGTGCGCGCTTGCACTGAAATCCGAGGTGAGAAATTCTCATCGTTGTGGTGGTGGTGGTTGTTGTGGTCGTGGTGGTGGTTGTTGTTGTTGTTTACCAAGGTAGAGCCTCTCTCTCTCTCGTAGGGATGTCAGTTGAGTAGCAGCGAGCATGGGAATCGATGTCCAGGTTGGAACTTTACAACGTGGGGCCTAGCCACGCGGGGCCTTGCCTCCTCGCTTAAGTTTAATTTGTCTTCACCCTGCTCGCCACTTTGTAACTTTGTTTTATTGTAAATATTCACGCAGTTTTTATTTTCGTTCTTTTGTTAGCAGGCCAAGCCCGCTTGAGCTGCTATACCGCTCTTGTTATCAGAAGCGACCTGCCCAAAACAACACAAGGTGAGGCTTTGTCAACGTGTGTGAATGTTTTGACTTAAAACTTTGGTGACTGCAGGAATTAATATTCTTGGTTCTTTCGGTAAAGTCACGTAGATAGGAAATTAAATAAAAATGACCAAAATAAATTGTAAATTAAGCAAAAAACTCACGTCGTTTTGATCACAACACAAGTGGTCTTTATTTAATGTAATTGTATTATCTGTTATTGTTATTTTCTATCTACGTAACTTTACCGAAATCAACAAGAATACGTGTGTCAATGTCTATTGGTCAAAGACACTCAGCGGAGAGACGTGCAAACTCCAAATATACAGCAGGCGTCAGGGTCGGGATCGAACCCACGACTTCCTGTATACCAGGTGAGGTAGTTAACATCTCACCACGGAGAGAGACACGCAAACTCCAGTTAGCCTCGGATATGTTCGTTGATCCTCGATTAATTACTTGGTGTAGTGAGGAAGCATTAATGCCGAGCAGATGAAGGTGGCCATGCATGATTCTGGACACGCCACCGCCAGTGTGTGACAGTGTCAAGTTTGTATTTGCAGTGAAGTCTATCAACTCTATTGAACACGGAGGTTCTATCAAAACAATAGTTTATTTTTGTTTTCCTCTGGAACTCCTTATAAGAATGGAAACAGGAGGTGAACACAGCACACACATGCAGCTGAAGTCGTAACTGTTCATCCCAGCATTCAAGGACATCTGAGTTGCGATTGAACATTAATTCATGCATTTCTGCATAACACAAATAGTATTTTCAACACCCTTTGCTATGTCAGCTGAATTTAGCTTTCATAAATATTCCTTTTGTAGCCAGACAGCCGAAATTGTGTGCTCGGAGTTTTGGGTGAACATTCATTTTGAAGATACGAGGGCTTCCAGGCATGTTTATAACCATTTGCCCTCTCATTGTGTGGCATAACAGCCCGTGTGATGAATTTGGGACACTTTTCCACTACATCATGAATATATGAATAAGTATAGACGTGTAAGTCACGTGTGCATTCCTCTGTACCTGACATGTAGATGGTGTGGATATTCTTTGTTTCTGTCTGCAGCTGACGCTTCCTCTGCAGAATTGGTCCGATGGAGCAAAGGCACTCAGCGCAGCTCGGTACGACAAGTCAACAATGCGACCAGCATGCATACAGCACGGACCGGACTGGATATTTGACACGTCACCAGAGAACACACACAGGAGAAAAACCCTTCAGGTGCACGATGTGCGGGATGGCGTTTGCACAGTCATGTAATCTTGTAATACACCAGAGAACACACACGGGAGAGAAACCCTTCAAGTGCACTGTGTGCGTGAAGGCATTTGCACATTCATCTGCTCTTGTAAAACACCAGAGAACACACACGGGAGAGAAACCCTTCAGGTGCACGATGTGCGGGATGGCGTTTACACAATCATATAATCTCGTATTACACCAGAGAACACACACGGGAGAGAAACCCTTCAAGTGCAGTGTGTGTGGGAAGGCATTTGCATGGCTATCAGTTTTTCAGACCCACCAGAGAACACACACGGGAGTGAAACCCTTCAGGTGCAGTGTGTGTGGGAAGGCGTTTGCACATTCATCAAGTCTGCAAAGACACCAGAGTACACACACGGGAGAGAAACCCTTCAAGTGCAGTGTGTGTGGGAAGGCATTTTCACAGTCAACTGTTCTTAAAATACACCAGAGAACACACACAGGAGAGAAACCATTCAAGTGCAGTGTGTGTGGGAAGGCATTTTCACAGTCAACTGTTCTTAAAAGACACCAGAGAACACACACAGGAGAGAAACCCTTCAGGTGCTTTTTGTGCGGGATGATGTTTGCACAGTCATCAAATCTTCAAGTACACGAGAGAACACACACGGGAGAGAAACCCTTCAGGTGCACTCTGCAGGAAGGCGTTTGCACATTCATAAAATCTTCAAGTACACCAGAGAACACGGAAGCATCTGAAAATCCACAAGGAGTGGAGTCTGAAATCAGCTTGTGAAAGTCAAAGTGCCGCAATAAGCCCATCCCTCATGAAACAAGAACCGGAAGAAAATCCCAGCTTGGACACTTTTGAAGGTATCGAGGTGAAATATGAAGAGGTGAAGGTGAAATATGAAGAGGTGATGGTGAAATGTGAAGAGGTGATGGTGAAGAGCGAAGACGTGAAGGTAAAATGTGAAGGTGAAGATTCAACTCCAAAATGGGACCTTCACATCGTGAAGCAGGAGGAGAATTCTGA
The DNA here is from genome assembly GCF_048934315.1 of Petromyzon marinus. Classification (NCBI taxonomy): domain Eukaryota; kingdom Metazoa; phylum Chordata; class Hyperoartia; order Petromyzontiformes; family Petromyzontidae; genus Petromyzon; species Petromyzon marinus. The sequence continues at coordinate 170,687 of NW_027423006.1, forward strand.
CTGTGAGGCAGAGCGAGGCAACTCCCAGCAGTTTGTGGAAGTGGAGGTGTGGGTGGACTTCCTCCGAGACAATACAAAGTCAAGTGGAGACCCGGTAGATGTGTAAGCCAGAGACGATGTCGCTCCAATAGATTCACCTTTGTCACAGGCCTTTAATGACAAGAACGTGAAGTTGAACACTTTGTGGGCCCATGGGTTGGGTAGATCTGGAACCAGGAGCGAGAGACAATAAGCTCCCAAGCATTCACTATGTTATAACAATTGCATTTACACGGTGCTTGCTTTATCGCCTCAGCAACTCAAAGTTTCGTGTCGTACCTCGTCTGAAACACTCGAAGAGCATTCCCAAGTAGCAGCTGCCCCTGTGTGGCACAAAGTGGTGGCCCTGCACCGGCCTGCATGTGGACAAGAGCCTGTCAGTAGGGGGCGATGATTGATGCGTCATCTCAGTTGTGTTTGTAGGTAATCTTGATTCGAAGCTGTCGTGACTGCAGGAATCCACACTCTTGAGTTATTTCGGTAAAGTCACCACGTGGGTAGAAACATAACAGATCACGGCGTTTAGCTCACAACACAAGCAATCGTCATCAGGTGGCGTTTAGATCACAACACAAGCAATCGTCATCAGGTGGGACAACCACAGCAAGAAGAAGACGCTGAAGTAGTAGGCGCCTACTCCAGCAGTTTTGTCTTCTTGCTGCTGTGGTTGTCCCACCTGATGACGATTGCTTGTGTTGCGATCTAAACGCCGTGATCTGTTTTTTGTAGCGTAATGTTTAGAATTTGCTACATTTTGACCCAGACGCCAGCATGCAACGGCCTACTCGTTTTGAATGACGCAACAATAGTACGTTGTACATACACTGTTAAGCAGACGGTGCGTATTTGTTAAATCACTTCTTGTTAATACGATGTAACGTGATGCAGTCAATTTCGCTGCAGTAATTCAGCGTTGTTAATATGCCCGTCAATGATTTAGAATTAATACTTGTCTGATTGTGCGCATACGTGTAATATTTTGTCTGAGGGTCAAACATTGAATAAGTGATGTTAGGACAGGGGTCGGGAACCTATGGCTCGCGAGCCAGATGTGGCTCTTTTGATGATTGCATATGGCTCGCAGATAAAACTAAATATTCTCACTTGTTTTAATCCATCCATCGATTTTTCACTGCGCATGTCCTGTTCAGGGCTGCAGGAGCAATTGTCCATTATTTTAATTGGATGATACTGGCCTACGTTTGCCGTTGCTGGGTAAAACAGGTAAACGCCCCCTTTTGAATCAGTCTGAGACTGCGTCTGCTCGGTCATTAGCTCAAAGCTAACCCTTCGACGAAGAAGATGTCGAAAAGAAAAAAAGACGACGAGTATCGTACATTTCAGGACGAATGGACCGAAGAATTCGCCTTTGTGGAGAGAGCGGGTTCTGCGGTGTGTCTAATTTGCAATGACAAAATTACATCGTTGAAACGGTCGAATGTAAAGCGGCACTTCGACACGCGCCACGCTACCTTTGCATCAAAATACCCTGCGGGAGACAGCAGAAAGAAAGCGTGCCAAGAGCTTCTGAGCAGGGTGCAAGCTAGCCAGCAGCAACTCCGCGTATGGACCCGGCAAGGTGACTATAATTCGGCTAGCTTTGCTGGTTCTTTAGCAATAGTGAGGAACGGAAAACCATTCACAGATGGCGAGTATGCTAAAACGTTCATGCTGGATGTAGCCAATGAACTTTTTGATGATCTTCCGAACAAAGACAAGATAATCAAACGGATACAAGACATGCCTCTGTCGGCAAGAACTGTTCATGATCGTACCATCGTGATGGCAAACAAAGTGGAGGAAACGCAAGTGAAGGACATAAATGCAGCGCCGTTCTTTTCTCTGGCTTTGGATGAGTCAACAGACGTGAGCCATTTGTCGCAGTTCAGCGTGATTGCAAGATATGCTGTTGGTGACACACTGCGCGAAGAAAGTCTTGCTGTTCTGCCATTAAAAGGGTCCACAAGAGGTGAGGATTTATTCAAGTCTTTCATGGAGTTTGCTCAAGAAAAAAGTCTACCTATGGATAAACTTCTCTCAGTGTGTACTGATGGTGCTCCGTGTATGGTGGGGAAAAACAAAGGATTTGTGGCGCTTCTCCGTGAACATGAAAATAGACCCATCCTAAGTTTCCATTGCATTATACACCAGGAGGCACTTTGTGCTCAGATGTGTGACAGGCAGTTTGGCGAAGTGATGTCGCTGGTCATTCGTGTCATCAAGTTTATTGTTGCCCGAGCCTTAAATGATCGCCAGTTTCAAACACTGCTGGATGAAGTTGTAAATAACTATCCTGGTCTGCTTTTGCACAGCAATGTGCGTTGGTTGTCAAGAGGGAAGGTGCTTAGCCGTTTTGCGGCTTGCCTGAACGAAATCCGGACTTTCCTTGAAATGAAAGGCGTCGGGCATCCTGAGCTAGCCGACACCGAGTGGCTCCTCAAGTTTTACTATCTTGTAGATCTGACTGAACATCTGAACCAGCTCAACGTGAAAATGCAAGGCATTGGAAATACAGTGTTATCCCTTCAACAAGCTGTATTTGCTTTTGAAAACAAGCTGGAGCTTTTCATCACGGATCTTGAAACAGGTCGTTTACTACATTTTGAAAAACTGAGCCAATTTAAAGATGCATGCACAGCAAGTGAGCCCATTCAAAACCTTGATCTCCACCAGCTAGCTGGCTGCACATCCAGTCTCCTACAGTCCTTCAAAGCACGCTTTGGAGAATTTCGTGAGCACACTCGCCTTTTTAAGTTCATCACCCATCCAAACGAGTGTTCACTGAACACAGCCGACCTGAATTACATCCCTGGTGTCTCCGTCAGAGATTTTGAAGCAGAAGTGGCTGACCTGAAGGCCTCAGACATGTGGGTGAATAAGTTCAAGTCACTGAATGAAGATTTGGAAAGAATCACACGACAGAAAGCGGAGTTGGCGAGCAAGCACATGTGGACAGAAATGAAAAAACTCCAACCCGAAGACCAGCTGATTCTCAAAACTTGGAACGCGCTTCCTGTCACATACCACACACTGCAGCGTGTGAGTATTGCTGTATTGACCATGTTTGGATCTACGTATGCATGTGAGCAGTCATTCTCACATCTTAAAAACATCAAGTCCAACCTACGATCACGTTTAACGGATGAAAGCCTCAACGCTTGCATGAAGCTTAACCTCACCAAGTACCAACCCGACTACAAAGACATCAGCAAATCCATGCAGCACCAGAAGTCGCATTAATGGTGAGTGTTATAACAACATTATTTAAAAGAATAAATTCAGAGGCTTATTATACTGACATTTAGTTGAATTCACTTTTAAAATATATTATATGGCTCTCACTGAAATAAATTTCCAAATTTTTTGCTTTCATGGCTCTCTTAGTCAAAAAGGTTCCCGACCCCTGTGTTAGGACAAAGTGTGTGTGTGTGTGTTTGGAAGTAACCTGTTCAGAGAACTCAGGTGAGACCCGTTGTTCTTGTGATACAGGTCAAAGGGTACTTTTGTGTTTCACGAAGCGTCTGCCTCTGGAGCAACTCATTGTCTTTGAAATAGGAGCACGCTCGGATCATTCATCAGTTACAAGGCATACCACTTAAAAGTTACACGTATAGGAGGAGGTACATTCTCTACAACACGAATTGTAGTTTTGTCTTACGTGTTGACGTAGATTTTGTCTAACTAGGACTAGAAATGCTCCTTGCTGATTCACGTCTGGATGTTCGTAACCATCGGTTGAAGCAAACCCCACTGCTGTTGTTGAGACGCTGTGCACCAATAATGGTCCAACACATTGACGGCCTTCAGGCCAGGAAAGTCACAACATTTGCACACGAAGGACGCATTCACGCAAGTACCCCATGCTCCGTTTTGAAGTTTTAAAATGAAACATCTTTGACTTGTGTTGGGTTTTGAATTAGATGATTTTATTTCTTCATTAAAAGCTTGCATCAATTTACATCTGGATGACTCTATTGAAAAGGACATTTCGTGTGAATTTTCTCTCGTCATTAAGTAGATGGCCTTGCCGGGGATTCGGTTCAATGCGGACACACACAGTGTACACACACAGTGTGCACACACAGTATACACACAGTGTACACACACAGTGTACACACTGTACACACAGTGTACACACACTGTACACACAGTATACACACAGTGTACACACACAGTGTATACACACAGTGTGTACACACACACAGTGTACACACACACACACTGTACACACACAGTGTACACACACACAGTGTATACACAATAATGTCCACGTTGTTGTAGCTGGGCTCACACACCCAAGGAAGGGAGCAATGGAAAATGAATCTAAATCAACTTAAACTCCAACTCTGTGACGTCACCACTCTGCATTACCTCATCGGCGTGAAACGCCAGGGTGAGGTGTACCTCGCTAGTGACGTCATGTCACCAAGGTATTCAGCCCTCCCCCGTCCACCGTGCTCTTGAGCGTGACGTACCCTCCGCTTGGGTCACTGCCGATATCGTTCCAGTGGCAATCCTTATTTGGGTACAGCTACGCCCAGTGACTGGTGGCTCATTAACATAATGTGTTTGTTAAAGCCGTCGCGAGTTTATTGCGACGGGTTCAGCGCCCCCGCCCCCATCCCTCGACGTAGGGTCCAGCTTCATTAACATAATTTATTCAGTAAGAGAGCCGCTCGTGGGAGGGAAGTGACGTCATACTACTTCCTGCTGTCGCGAGGTAACGGAAGCTGCCGTGTGCGCTTGCACTGAAATCCGAGGTGAGAAATTCTCATCGTGGTGGTGGTTGTGGTGGTGGTGGTGGTTGTTGTTTACCAAGCTAGAGCCTCTTTCTCGTAGGGATGTCAGTTGAGTAGCAGCGAGCATGGGAATCGATGTCCAGGTTGGAACTTTACAGCGCGGGGCCTAGCCACGCGGGGCCTTGCCTCCTGCCCTCGCCTGATTGCATTCACTTTAATTATCTCGCTTAAGTTTAATTTGTCTTCACCCGGCTCGCCACTTTGTAACGTTGTTTTATTGTAAATATTCACGCAGTTTTTATTTTCTTTTGTTAGCAGGCCAAGCCCGCTTGAGCTGCTATACCGCTGTTGTTATCAGAAGCGACCTGCCCACAACAACACAAGGTGAGGCTTTGTCAACGTGTGTGAATGTTTCGACTTAAAACTTTGGTGACTGTAGGAATTAATATTCTTGGTTCTTTCGGTAAAGTCACGTAGATAGAAAATAAAATAAAAATAACAGATAATAAAAATAATTTAAAAAATTGTAAATAAAGCAAAAAACTCACGTTTTGATAGCAATACAAGTGGACTTTATTTAATGTTATTGTATTATCTGTTATTGTTATTTTCTATCTACGTAACTTTACCGAAAGAAACAAGAATACGTGTGTCAATGTCTATCGGTCAAAGATGCTAAACGGAGTGACGCGCAAACTCCAAATATACAGCAGGCGTCAGGGTCGGGATCGAACCCACGACTTTCTGTATACCAGGTGAGGTAGTTAACATCTCACCACGGAGAGAGACACGCAAACTCCAGTTAGCCTCAGCTATGTTCGTTGATCCTCAATTAATTACTTGGTGGAGTGAGGAAGCATTCATGCCAAGCAGATGAAGGTGGCCAGGCGTGATTCTAGACACGCCACCACCTGTTTACCCAGTGACAGTGTACAGTTTGTGTTTGCAGTAAAGTCTATTAACTCTGTTGAACACGGAGGTTATAGCATAACAATAGTTTACTTTTGTTTTCCTCTGGAACTCTTTATAAGAATGGAAACAGGAAGTTAACACAGCACACACATGCAGCTGAAGTCGGAACTGTTCATCCCAGCATTTAAGGACATCTGAGCCTGGATTCACACCTCTAAGTTGCGATTGAACATTAATGTATGCATTTCTGCCTAACACAAATAGTTTTGTTTTCAACACTCTTTGCTATATCAGCTGAATTTAGCTCTCATAAATATTCCTTTTGTAGCCAGACATTTTGAAGATACGAGGGCTTCCAGGCATGTTTATAACCATTTGCCCTCTCATTGTGTGCCATCACAGCCCGTGTGATGAATTTGGGAAACGTTTTTACTACATCATGAATATATTAATAAGTATAGACGTATAAGTCACATGTGACTATATATGCATTCCTCTGTGCCTCGATACTTACGTGTAGATGGTGTGGATATTATTTTTTTCTGTCTGCAGCTGACGCTTCCCCTGACGCTTCCTCTGCAGAATTGGTCTGATGGAGCAAATGCGCTCAGCGCAGCTTGGTAGGACAAGGCTCCAATGCGACCGGTGTGCATACAGCACGGATCGTACTGGAAATTTCACACGGCACGAGAGAACTCACACAGGAGAGAAACCCTTCAAGTGCAGTATGTGTGGGAAGGCGTTTGCACATTCATATACTCTTGTAGAACACCAGAGAACACACACGGGAGATAAACCCTTCAAGTGCAGTGTGTGTGGGAAGGTGTTTGCACGTTCATCAAATCTTGAAGTACACCAGAGAACACACACGGGAGAGAAACCCTTCAAGTGTACTCTGTCTGGGAAGGCGTTTGCACATTCATCTACTCTTGTAGAACACCAGAGAACACACACGGGAGAGAAACCCTTCAAGTGCAGTGTGTGTGGGAAGGCGTTTCCACGTTCATCTGCTCTTGTAGAACACCAGAGAACACACACAGGAGATAAACCCTTCAAATGCAGTGTGTGTGGAAAGGCGTTTGCACATTCATGTACTCTTGTAGAACACCAGAGAACACACACGGGAGAGAAACCCTTCAAGTGCAGTGTGTGCGTGAAGGCATTTGCACATTCATCTCTTCTTCAAGTACACCAGAGAACACAGAAGCATCAGAAGATCCACAAGGAGTGGAGTCTGAAATCAGCTTGTGAAAGTCAAAGTGCCGCAATAAGCCCATCCCTCATGAAACACGAACCGGAAGAAAGTTCCAGCTTGGACACTTTTAAAGGTATCGAGGTGAAATATGAAGAGGTGATGGTGAAGAGGGAAGAAGTGATGGTGAAGAGTGAAGAAGTGAAGGTGAAATGTGAAGAAGTGATGGTGAAGAGCGAATAAGTGAAGGTGAAGGTGAGATGAAGATTCAACTCCAAAATGGGACCTTCACATTAATGGAGGCAACGTGAAGCAGGAGGAGAATTCTGACTGTGAGGCAGAGCGAGGAAACTCCCAGCAGTTTGTGGAAGTGGAGGTGTGGGTGGACTTCCTCCGAGACAATCCAAAGTCAAGTGGAGACCCGGTAGATGTGTAAGCCAGAGACGATGTCGCTACTATAGATGCACCTTTGTCACAGGCCTTTAATGACAAGAATGTGAAGTTGAACACTCAATTCCTAGGTTCAACCTGCAGAGTAAGAGCGGCCAGTCTTTGTGGACCTGTGGATTGGGGATATCTCTAACCAGGAGCGAGAGCCAATAAGCTCCCAAGCATTCACTATTTTATCAATTGCATTTATATGGTGCCTGCTTAATCGCCCCTACGTGACTTTACCGAAAGAACTAAGGAGTATGGATCCCTGCAGTCACAAACTTCAAATCTAGATTGTCTCAGCAACTCGGAGTTTTGTATCTCGTTTCAGACACTCGAAGAGCATCCCCAAGTAGCAGCTGCCCCTGTGTGGCACAAGGTGGTGGCCCTGCACCGGCCTGCATGTGAACAAGAGCCTGTCAGTAGGGGGCGTTGGTTGATGTGGCATCTTAGTTGTGGAGGTTGTAGGTAATTTTTCGATTTAAAGCTTTCGTGACTGCAGGGATTCATCTTCTTGGTTTTTTCGGTAAAGTCACGTAGAAGGGAAATAATAAGATAATAAAAATTAAACATAATATAATTCTCACGACGTTTCGGCTGCTTGCGAACGTCGTGAGAATTTTATTTGATTATTTTATTATCTTATTATTTCCCTTCTACGTGACTTTGTAGGTAATGTTTAGAATGTTATCAATTTTGACCGAGACACCAGCGTGCAAATGGCAATAGTACGTTGTACATACACTGTTCAGCAGACGGTGCATATTTTTTTTTAAAACAGCTTCTTGTTAATACGATGTAACCTGATGCAGTCTATTTCACTGCAGTAATTCAATTTTGTTCAAATGCCTGTCAATAATTTAGAATGAATACTTTTCTGATTGTGCGTATGCATGTAACATTTTGTCTGAGGGTCAAACATTGAATAAGTGATGTTAGGACAAAGTGTGTGTGTGTTTGGAAGTAACCTGTACAGAGAACTCAGGTGAGACCCGTTGTTCTTGTGATACAGGTCAAAGGGTACTTTTGTGTTTCACGAAGCATCTGCCTCTGGAGCAACTCATTGTCTTCGTAATAGGGAGCACGCTCGGATCATTAATCAGTTACAAGGCATACCATTTGAAAGTTACATGTATAGGAGGAGGTACATTCTCTACAACACGAATTGTAGTTTTGTCTTACGTGTTGACGTAGATTTTGTCTAACTGAGACTAGAAATGCCCTTTGCTGATTCACGTCTGGATGTTCGTACCTATCGCTTGAAGCAAGCCCCACTGTTGCAGTTGAGTCGCTGTGCACCAATGAGGGTCCAAGCATTTTAGGGCCTTCGGCCAGGAAAGTCACAACATTTACGGCACACGAAGGACGCATTCACGCAAGCGGCCCGTGCTCCGTTTTGAAGTTTTAAAATGAAACATCTTTGAATTGTGTTGTGTTTTGAATTAGATGATTGTTATTTCTTCATTAAAAGCTTGTATCAATTTACATCCGGAAGGCTTCGTTGAGAAGGACATTTCGTGTGAATTTTCTCTCGTCGTTAAGTAGACGATGGCCTTGCCGGGGGTTCGGTTCGATGCGGACTTTCACCTGGTTGGGATTGCGGGATCGAGATAAGGCGACACGGAGCTGCTGGCCGTCTGCAGATCGATTCCAACGTAATCGAGCGTCTGTCCCTGCACCTCCGTCGTTGGTACAGGGGGTGCTGGATAATGTTTGGAATTGCCACAATTTTTACCGTGACACCAACATGCGTTGTGAATGACGCAACGTTATGTTTTACATCTGCCGTTTAGCAGACTGCGCATATTGTGGTGAATGTTACTGGAGTAGCCAGGTGTGCCCGTCCGTCGTTCGCATGCAGGGGGCGCGTGTAGGTTTACAGCGCCCCCTGCATGAAAACGACAAAGTGCAGCGTTCATCACGGATAAAGTTGTGCGCTTATTTTTTAAATGTTATTCTTTTATAAGGTGATGTTGATATCGATAACTGACACATAACCATAAATAGGAAATTAACTCTGCTTATTCGAATCAATGTATTCATATATGTTGATGAACTGTTTTCAAGCAGATTTTGTGTCTCTAACGGCGACTACAGGGACCACGTGATTGTTTAAAAATGTCTTTGATTATAACTATAATTGCCTACAATTTGTCATGTGTAGCTTATTTAGACTATAATTTATCACTACCCAAAATGTATTTACTTGAAAACATAGAGCTGAAATTTGTAAGCAATGTCTTTGTTTTTTTAACATTATGATACCTCCTTTGCCAGAAACAAGATATAGGAATAGGTTTTACCCTTTTAACTGGCACAAAAACTGACACCTTTATTCAAGGCATCATGTTTGCAATGACCACAACACAAGCATTCAAGGCATCATGTTTGCAATGACCACAACACAAGCATTCAAGGACAGTGCATATTATTATCAGAGTTGTCTTTTTTGTTTGCATTTTGACTGCTTGTGTTGTGGTCATTGCAAACATGATGCCTTGAATAAAGGTGTCAGTTTTTGTGCCAGTTAAAAGGGTAAAACCTATTCCAATGTCTTTGTTATTTATACGTTTGAAAAAAAATATTTGCACAAATTTAACTTGTTCAGATACAAGGTGAATTCACAAGACTTTGTTAAAAATGCAATATTTCAGAATTTTGCCTTAACGGAGAATATTTTTTAAAATGTTGGCAAAAATAAAGATTCAGAAATATATATTGTGCCGTGTCTACAATTTTATTGTAAAGTGGAATTGGTAAAAAAAAAAATATTGTATTTGTACACGTAGAGGCGTTGTGGTCCATAAGTCTGGTGACACAGAGGAATTGTGGTCCATAAGTCTGGTGACACAGAGGCGTTGTGGTCCATAAGTCTATGGGCAGTGTTGAGTCTATGGCAGTGTTGAGTCTATGGACAGTGCTGCGTGTATGGGCAGTGTTGAGTCCATAGTAGTGTTGAGTCTATGGGTGGTAGTGTTGAGTCTATGGGTGGTAGTGTTGAGTCTATGGGTGGTAGTGTTGAGTCTATGGGTAGTGCTGAGTCTATGGGCAGTGCTGAGTGTATGGGCAGTGTTGAGTCTATAGTATAGTGTTGAGTCCATGGGTAGTGCTGAGTCTATGGGCAGTGCTGAGTGTATGTGCAGTGTTGAGTCTATAGTAGTGTTGAGTCTATGGTAGTGTTGAGTCTAAGGGTGGTAGTGTTGAGTCTGTGGGTGGTAGTGTTGAGTCTGTGGGTGGTAGTGTTGAGTCTATGGTAGTGTTGTGTCTACGGTAGTGTTGAGTCTCTGGGTGGTAGTGTTGAGTCTCTGGGTGGTAGTGTTGAGTCTATGGTAGTGTTGTGTCTATAGTAGTGTTGTGTCTATGGTAGTGTTGTGTGTATGGTAGTGTTGAGTCTATGGTAGTGTTGAGTCTATGGTAGTGTTGAGTCTATGGTAGTGTTGAGTCTATGGTAGTGTTGAGTCTATGGTAGTGTTGAGTCTATGGTAGTGTTGAGTCTACAGTAAGGGAAAAAAAGTATTTGATCCCCTGCTGATTTTGTACGTTAGCCCCATGACAAAGAAATGATCAGTCTATAATTTTAATGATACGTTTATTTGAACAGTGAGAGACAGAATAACAACAACAAAATCCAGAAAAACGCTTCGCTACGTGGCCACGAGTGACGGTGAAATATGAAGAAGGGGCGACCTTGAAGCGTGAAGGTCAGGAATCTTCTCTGGGTGCTCATCCTCCCACGTTTGCAGTCGCCTATCAACGTCATCACAGCATCCCAATAGCAGTATTCTCGACACGAATATCTCGAGACTCAAGGAGGCTATTCTGGACAAAAATCATTCGCGTTATGATTATTGTAATCCTCATGTGTGTATGTTGAACTTCTTTCGCACAGTACGTAGCCAACCTTGCTATACATCCTAAATAGAATAGAAGAGTCATCCTATGCAGAGACCGGTGCCTGCCAATAAATGTGTAACTTCCACCCTCGAGCTCAGATAGATGTATATTTGACAATGGTGACACTTTGATTTGTGTTTCTGGATAAGGTTAACATATAGGTTCCATTTTGCATTCAAACAGATGATTATACAGGAATACAGCTTCTGACCTTCAAGTGTGCATAACGTTCATTTTATTTAAGCCGAGATGCCATTCATTAATGTGAATGGAAATAAGCTCAAATATACGTTTTATGAAAGTATACCACATTGATGAAATTTATGGTGTGCATTATTGAAGATCTGTGAACTTTCTAACAGTCTTCCCAGGAAGTGAAGAAATTTGTGAAGCATTTCTAAAACACTTTATATAAACAAGGTTAATGTTTTAATGGTATCTGTGAAAGCAGAGGATGGAGCTCTTTTTTTTTCATCAGCGGAGTACGGTGCCCACACTCCTCTTACACAGCAACTCTTTGAGTTTATGGATCACGCAGAGATCGTAAAACTCTGCACGCCCGACTTGCAGGGCAGCACTGTGGTGTCTGTAAGAGCATTCATTTTTATCTATGCACGTAGTCTTCAGTCTCGGTGGTGCTTTCCTGGGTAAATATTCTAATGAAATATGGATGATGAATGTTAGCAACTGCTCAATCTGCTATGTGTGTATATTTACATTTCTGCTCTAATTTGATGCGTGAGAAGGGGAGATCCATTTTTCACTTAATGGGAACCGGTCTTCCCGAAAAAAGACTGCAGTATAGTGGCTGTACAAATATACTTACAGCTTTGTTGAACAGCACCACTCACCTTCATTACAGTGGAGATAACCCATGTATATCGGTGCACCAACATTGATCTGTTGTTCACACATTACTAAGGTTGTGGTTATGGTGGTGGAGACAGAAAAATGCCCATTTGTGGGGGCTACCATCCCCCGCCATCACCGAATTGTCGGGGCCGTTGGCCCCCGACTCCTCCGTTAAATTCATACCACTACCACAACTGCAACACCCGGTGTATGATTATGCCCGTGGGTACCCGTGTACCTCACGGCGCAGCTCTACTCACGCGGTAACCACCGCCAGCAGCATCGCGTGCTTGAATTGTGTAATCTTGTTTCATTTACCTTCGCAGCCGGTCGGAAGCAACTAATTAGGCTGCGCTGCGGAATACCCGCTCACCAATTGATCTCTACGCGCTACACGCGCGGCGCGTGCCGTGAGCGCCGCTGCTCCTGCACGCCCCCGTACTGGCGCGGGCGAAGTGCAACCAGTACCACACGATGCAGAGGCTCACCACACCACGCACGAGTGCATTTAATGATCGAAGTACCCGTACTTTAATTCCCAGGGCGATAGCACGTTACTGCTGCCCCAGCATGCGCGTCGAGCCCCGAGTGGACCCACCCGTGCGGGCGTAAACACGTGGGTAAAATTACTCACTCACGCGCAAACAAAAGAATCACCGCGGGCAGGCTCGCCACACCACGCACTGCCCCTCCGTACTCACAGAGACAACAGGACACGGTTTATACCCTACGGACGGTTTATTCCCCACGAATAAACAAACTAGACTGTGCGTGTCAGTACGGACCAGCAGAACAGGTCTAACCTATCTCGCTACTGCCTGATACCTAATCGACCTGTCTGCCCTCTATTTTCTCTCCGAATTTCATCCCTTTGTCTTACCTCTCTCCCTCGTACTTACGGTCCGACCTCGCAGCGATGGAGGTCGCGGATAGATGATGCTGTAAACAGAATCTGGCTGTTCTCTGCCCCATCTCACGGACGTGCGAGTAACAGTCAGGTGACGGCTCCTCGATCCCTCCCTCCTGTTGATCTCCAGTCAAGTAAAAAAAATGGCCCCGTGCTTCCCCAAAGCGTCCCTTTTTATGCTCCTTTCAAAGCCCTCGCAGCGCCCATCCGTGGTGCATCACGGGTCAGGCCGTTAATCCGCGGTGCATCATGGGTAGAGACGCTATCCCGCGGTGCACCATGGGTAGAGAAGCTTAACCCATGCTGCCCCGCTCCCCACCTGTCTGCTGGTCCGCGTGTGTCTTGAGCATCTCCTCACTGCGATTCTCAGTAAGCCACGGCGCCGCAGTGCCATTTGGCCTGGGGGGGGGGGGGGTGCCTGCCAATTCCCTGACCCTGAGAAACCGGGGAGCACCCCCACGAGGGGGCCTCTCGGGTAACAACTCAGGGCAGGTGCCCCCCCCCCTCCCCATGAGGCCCTACTTGAGTGTGTGTGTTTAGGTGGGGGGGGGGTGGCGGTTGAAGTGCTGTGATGGGAGCCGGGTGGCTTCTCGGTCGCAGCAGCACAGCGACGGCCCCTATTTCGACGGAGCGGCTTCGCTGTTGTGGCACCACAATTACATCCAGCATCATCGGGCAATTCACCAGAATGGTAAAGCCCTCGCTTGCTCCCAGTCTTAAATAGAGCAGCAGCAGGCTGACGTCATCATTTAACTCATATCAGGTGCAGTGATTAGAGGCGGATGGGGGGTATTGTAATTATATAATCGATTGGTAATCAGTCAATGGTTATGATTAGTAATGAGTTGTAGATTAGTAATTAGTTTTAATGTGTGTTATTGTGATTATATGCTACGTTAGTAGTCCGTTTATTAGTATGTGTTTCCCCTATAAGGAATTGTAATATGTATTATTTAATAATACGCTTCCAAGCCGCACTAAGCCTGTAGCTATCAAAGCGATTAAAGTTATTTCTATTCCTCTCAATTTCAATGGATTCTATAATTAGTCTTTGCCAGTAATAATTAGTTTTACACAACACTTCAACGTTATCAAAATCAATTGAGTGTCCTTGTTGACAAGCATGTTCTGCCACTGCCGACAATTGTGTTTGAGATAATTTAATATTTATTTGATGTTCTTTTAGTCTTATGCTGATGTTACACCGGTTGATAATTTTGGTAATGCGTCTTTAGTGCAAGATACTAGTTTTTGAATTTTGTGTACTGTACCAAATCTTACTGTAATGTTTTGCTTTTGCAAAACACGGGCTAATTTGTCAGTTACTCCTGAGATATATGGAATTTTTATTGTTTTAACAATCTGATCGCTTTCAGCAGTATTGCTTTGCGATCGTGATTTGGCATTCAGTGCACTGTTAATTTGAGCATTATTGTAGCCATTCTGTCGTAGTGCTTCTGTAGAGGTGTTAACTACGCGCTGTTGCGTAACCTGCATTGCCACCAGGGCAGTGCAGCATTACCCCAGGGTACAACAGTTGGGGTCAGTCGAGGTGAAACGGATAGTGGCCAGGGTTTGGTGCGAACCAATCAGACGGTTCCACGTGGGAATGTATTATTGGTTCTACCCGGCCACGAAGGGGTATAAGACGGGTGACCCAACGGACCTCGGGGAGTTCTCTCCCTGCACGAAGATAGAAGACTGGGCTGAAGCCTAGCTAGGACCCTGGACCAGCCTTTCAGCCCTTCTAAGGGCTAATGCTCGGCATACCCAGTGGTCAGGACCCACCGGGCCAGCGGTGGGTCAGATAGCCTCCCCTAGGTCCTAGCCGGAGGACTAGGATAGCGGTAGACGTGTGAGTCCCGCCAAGTCCGGAGGTTGTACCTCCTTAGGTATCAAGGAGGTTAGCGGTAGACGTGTGAGTCCCGCCAGGTCCGGAGGCTGTACCTCCCTAGGGTATCGGGTGAGGGGACCGAATATCCCTCTGTGTGTTAAGCGTTGTATAAGGAAATAATACAATAAACAGAGTGTGCCTCCTAAAGAAGTCTGCTCGTCCTTACAACACTACAACTGGTGTCAGAAGTGGTTGGAAATGGAAACCAGAAGTTCAGCCCACGCGCGGAGCCAGAACAAAGATAACGCTGTCTCACCTGCAAGCACCGCCAGCTCCGCTGAAAACGCTGCCACGTTGACAGCCGCCCAGCCACCGGTTGAGCAGCCGGTCGCTCCCCCTGCCATGGGGGACGGACTTAGGGCAGCACACGGCCGTCTCGCTCAACTCCTACACGCCGCGGCCTCCATTCTCGAAGAGATCAACTTGGAGGTCGCGGGCAGGCCGAGTCAACTGCCGGCAGACGTTCCCGCCATCAGCCGAGGCGGACATTTTGATTTTCCCGCCGGAGAACCACGTGATCCCGCCAGAAGCGGAAGCCAGGGGCATCCTGGGAACGCGAGGGCCAATCAAAACCCGCAACGTCATCAGCACGCGACGCTGCGAATTCAAGTTCCTCAGCAGACGCCGCATCATTACTGTACCGACACGGTACAGTAGACTCTATCGGCCGGGAAATCACCGATCTCCGGCTCGAGATGGTGCAAGCTGAGGGTGAGACGACGTCCGCCCTCCAACAACGCCTGCCCATCTTCCGGGAATTCACATCTGAAGGGGGTGACTGGGCGGCGTTCCAGCGTCGCTTCCTGAGCCACCAAGAGATGGTGGGCTGGTCGGACGCAGAGGCGCTCCGAGCGCTACTGGCCACTCTGGACGACGACGCTCTCGCCTCGCTCCTCACCATCCCCAGGCACAAAAGGGCGACTCTTCAATCGGCCCTCCGATGGATGTCTGACGTCTACGGGCCTCCATCCGATTTTACGACAGGCGACGCCGCCCTAAAGAGTCTCCGTTGGCATTCCGGACCGCTCTACTGGCGATGGCAAGAGCGGGTTACCCTCGCATGGACGACGAGGCCATCGACGCCATCGTTCTCCAGAAGATGCTGGAGCTGGCGCACGAGCTGCACATCGTCATCCAAGCGGTGGATGATGACAGTATGTGCTCGCTACGAGCCGCTCGGTGCATCCACGCACATCTGCTGCTCCACACGGAATCGACCATCGCCACCTCGGCTTCAACGTCGGAGCCTGCCAGCAGGGACGCCGAGTTCTCCCCCGACCGGGCCTTCATGGCGACCAGGTCAACGGGCCGGCGATCGTCCGACCACGCTGGTCGCCGCAACGACCAGCAGCGGGGACGGCCTTCTCCACGCGGCGCCGTGACGTGCTTCAACTGTGGCCGACGAGGCCACATCTCCTCTGACTGCCATGCGCCTCGACGACGCCCCTCCGCATCCCGGGGCCAGGGCTACAGGACGTCCACGGCATCGCGGCAAAACCAGGCAAGTCGCGACGCCTCTCACGCTCGGCCCTCATTCACACCATACACACTGCAATGCACCATAAGAAGGGCTCGCGATTCGGCGTGTGATGGGGGGTATTCTGGCGTTTGTTCGCGGCCACTCGGACCTGGGCAGTGGTCTGAGTTGGCCCATAGGGTAGTCGCGGTGACGGCAGGTTCGTCCGTGGTTGTCGGATCAATCGAGGGTGTGGAATTTCGCGTGTTGGTCGATACTGGTGCGTCGGCTGCGATCATTTCGGATTTGATTTACAATATACTGCCCGTACGATGCCGCCCCTTGGAACGGGTTTCTATCCCGTGTTTCGCCGCTAATGGCAGTTCGCTGGGCATTATTGGGCAAATTCGGGCACAAATTTCGATTGGAGACATTAAATTGGCAGGGCCTATTTTGGTCTCTTCTTCCCTCGCCGTGCCGTGTTTGTTAGGCACTGACTTTCTCGCGAAAATGCCTATTAAGATCCTTGTAGATCAAGGCTGCATCGAACTCCCGTCGGGTTGACGGATGGCGTTCTTGCCCACACCCTCACATCCACGCATGGCTAGTGCCTCCGTGCAGGCGTTTGTCGCGAGCACAGTCCGCATTCTGCCAGGGACACAAATGCTCGTGCCCTTGCAACTTAAAAAACCGCTAGCCCCGGAGGCCTCGGCACATGGCATTTTGCTGGGGCCTTCAAACGCAGCTGCTAAGGGGTTAGATTTGGTGGCTGCACAGACCCTCGTAGCAGCCGACAGGGAGCCGTTCTTGCAGGTTTTGAATGTCGGATTGTCCACAACCGTCATTCCGCAAGGACCTGTGCTCGCTCACGCGACCCCGGTGCCGTTGGGGACCGGAGTCGCGGGACACGTGCATGACACGCCGCAGGTCCCACCTCCTTCCGAATCGGATGAGAGATGGTTGGACGCGCTCTGCACAGACACGGGTGATCTGTCTCATTCGCAGCGAATTAAATTGCGCGCTCTTCTGCGATAATTTTCCGATGTCTTCAGTAAATCTAAATTTGATATTGGCTGCACCAAGCTGCTGCGTCACCACATTGATACTGGTGACGCTGCCCCGATTCGACAAAACCCGTTTCGGCTTAGCCCGGCGGAGAAACAGCATGTTAAATCGGCTGTGGATGACATGCTGGAGGCCGATATAATTTCTCCCTCCACTAGTCCCTGGGGTGCTCCAATAGTGCTGGTCAAAAAGCACGATGGCAGTCTCCGTTTGTGCGTTGATTTTCGGCGCCTAAATAAAATCTGGGTAGCGGACGCCTACCCTCTCCTTCGTATGGACGAGTCATTGGATGCCCTGGCAGGGGCGCACTGTTTCTCCACCTTGGACCTTCTGTCGGGGTTTTGGCAACTCCCCCTCGACGAATCGTCAAAACCTAAGACTGCTTTTCGGACACCACAGGGCCTTTTCGAGTTTAATAGATTGCCCATGGGTCTCCACTCGGCCCCAGCGACGTTCCAGAGGCTCATGGAGCTGGTCCTCGCTGGGCTCCAGTGGGACTCATGTCTCATTTATCTTGACGACGTCATCGTCTTTAGCCGCACGTTCGGCGAACACATCGAACGGTTGCGTGCTGTCTTCTTGAAAATGCGGGCCGCTAACTTGAAATTCAAGCCGCAGAAGTGTCACCTTCTGCGTGAGTCTGTGCGCTATCTGGGCCACATAGTTAGCTGCTCGGGCATCTCTACCGACCCTGAAAAAAACAAATGTGTTCAACATTGGCCGACCCCTACATCTGGGGGCGATGTTCGTAGTTTTATTGGTTTTGCCTCGTACTACCGCCGGTTTGTTGCTGGCTTCGCGACGATTGCCAAGCCGCTCCACGCCCTTACGTCAAAAGGGGTGGTGTTTCATTGGGGGGACGCAGAACAGGCTGAGTTCGACTCCTTGCGGAATGCGCTCGTGACGGCACCATCCCTTGCGTACCCCGATTTTTCCGTGCCATTCGTGTTGGACACCGACGCTAGCAATACGGGGGTTGGGGGTGTTCTGTCCCAAAAAGTTGATGGCATTGAAAGGGTTGTTGCCTATGGTAGCAGAGTCTTGTCTCTTGCTGAACAAAGATACTGTGTAACCAGACGTGAGCTGCTGGCCATTGTTTTTTTTCTTCTTCTTTGGTTCTTTCGGTAAAGTCACGTAGAATGAGAATAAAATAATAAATTGATAAAATAAAATAACACAATAATATTCTCACGACGTTTCGGCCACAACACAAGCGGCCTTCATCAGGTGAAGGGACGAGACTGTCTGATAGGACAGCGCTGGAGTGAAAGAGCCACGTTCAGATCATGACCTTTAAGCTGTGTGAGAGGAAACAAAGCGCCTTGACAAAGGAATTAGCATATAATTTAGCATTGAAATGGCTGAGTGATTAGCTTGTGACTGGTCACAGAAATAGCTATGTTAAAAGTTAAAGCATACACATCCGCAGAGGCACCCCTTGATAAAGGAATTAGCATAGAATTTAGCTGATATACTGCGACCTTTCACTGGAAAAACCACCTCTGCGGTACTAAATTCTACTCACCTGGTATCGACAATCAAAGGCATTTCCCTGTCCCCAGACGACCTGCTTGTCAGTTTTGATGTGGTGTCCTTGTTCACCAAAGTCCCGGTACCTGACACCATCGCTATCATTGAAGACCTGGTTCATCAAGGACTGCATACTGATGTACCCCCCCTGGTGAGACATTGCTTAACCAACACATACTTCACCTGGAATGGAACTTTCTACAAACAAACTGAGGGCACCACAATGGGCTCCCCCCTATCTCCGGTTGTAGCCAACGTATTCATGGAAAAATTTGAAACTGACGCCATCCAGACTGCCACTCTACGCCCGACCTTATGGAAGAGGTACGTTGATGACACCTTTGTCATCTGGCCACATGGCCAGCCTGCTCTAGACCAATTCCGCGACCACATCAATTCCATACACCCAGCCATCAGATTGACCATGGAGGTCGAAAAAGATGGCAAACTACCCTTTTTGGATGTCTTAATTAAAAGGAGACATGATGGTTCAATGAGCCACTCTGTCTACAGGAAAGTTACCCATACAGATGCTTACTTGAAACCGGATTCCCACCACCATCCATCCCAGAAGAACTCCCTCATCAAGACTCTATACCATAGAGCCCAATGCATTTTCGACCAGGAACACATTACCAGTGAACTCAAGCACGTACACCAGGCTCTCAGGGCTAATGGTTACTCCGACTACACAATCCGCAAAGCCATCACTCCAGTCATGAAGAAGGATCCTCTTGTGGAGCCACTCAAAACCATCACCTTACCCTACATTGCAGGGGTCACTAAAAAGATCTCCAAAATCCTGAATAAACACAAGATCCAGGTCCGATTCAACACAGTACATAAAATCCGTGATTTAGTTCCATCTGTTAAAGATGCTGTTCCAGACATACAGTACCCAGGCGTTTACAAACTAAAGTGCCTCTGTGGTAGTAGCTACATTGGAGAACCCAAACGACATATCTCGGACCGCATCCGCGAACATAAAGCAGACTTGAAACACGGTAGGACGAACTCCTCTGCCGTGGCAGATCACTGTTATAATTCAGTGGGCTCACATGACATTGACTTCTCCAAGACGGAGGTTCTTTGCAAACCAACCGGCTACCATGAGAGATTCGTTCATGAGGCCATTCACATATACAAGCACAGAGACAATATCAACCGAGAAGATGGATTCTGGCTTAGTGACCATTGGAAAGATGTTTTAAACCATTTCTGTTCTTAATTAATTGTATTTTACGATGACCTTCAGACCGCAGCTCTTTCGCCAGCATTGACTCTTAATACCTCTCACACCACGGTTAATGGTATGGTTTACAACATGGAGTATAATAGCGCCTCGCAGCTGTCTCTCTCCCCCTCTGTTCCGACCATGGATGAGCTCGTCCATCTGAACGGGGCCCGTAGCTATCCGTGGTGCTAAAGTTGAGGGTAAGAATCCACCCATTTTTTTTCGCCATATAGCATTGTGATATATAACGACTTATTGTTGGTAGCTTAGCTGATTGGAGAATATAGAGTTTATTGATAACATTAAGGTAATTTATATTTTAGTTTTTTATTGGTTCACTATATAGTACTGTGAATAGCTCAGATGTGTAGGCCTTGACTTCAACATAGTCATTTCTGTGACCAGTCACTAGCTAATCACTCAGTTATTTCAATGCTAAATTCGCCTAGTTATTTCAATGCTAAATTCTCCTGTTTGATTTGTACTAAGTGCCTCGGTGAATGTGTATGCTCTGACTTTAACGTAGCTATTTCTGTGACCAGTTACAAGCAAATCACTCAGCTATTTCAATGCTAAATTCTATGCGAATTCCTTTGTCAAGGGGTGCCTCTGCGGATGTGTATGCTTTAACTTTGCTATTTCAATGCTAAATTCTATGCTAATTCCTTTATCAAGGGGTGCCTCTGCGGATATGTATGCTTTAACTTTTAACATAGCTATTTCTGTGACCAGTCACAAGCTAATCACTCAGCCATTTCAATGCTAAATTATATGCTAATTCCTTTGTCAAGGCGCTTTGTTTCCTCTCACACAGCTTAAAGATCGTGATCTGAACGTGGCTCTTTCACTCCAGCGCTGTCCTACCAGACAGTCTCGTCCCTTCACCTGATGAAGGCCGCTTGTGTTGTGGCCGAAACGTCTTGAGAATATATTATTGTGTTATTTTATTTTATCAATTTATTATTTTATTCTCATTCTACGTGACTTTACCAAAAGAACCAAAGAAGATGAATCATTGCAGTCACGAAATTTTTAAATTGAAATTGTTTTTTTTATTCAGCAATGCAGGCCATACCTGTATGGTCAGCATTTTACCGTGCGATCTGATCATTCGGCTTTACAGTACACTCTGCGGGTTGACCAACCGTCCGGGCAGCTTTCTCGGTGGCTCGAAGTCCTTCAGGACTACGATTTCAATGTCACTTACCGTAGGGGTGCACAACACACGAATGCCGATGCGTTGTCTCGCCTTCCGCCGGCTCAAAAATGTGCGTGTTTTTTGGGCTCGGGCCGTTGTAAGCCGCCACTGCCTGCGCAGGTCGCGCCTCTCACAGCGGTGTCAGCCGCACTTCTCACCGCCTCAGCGCCGATGTTGGATCATGCAGATCCAATGGCCAGTGACGATTTGCTGGGGCTAACTTTGGCCGAATGGAGTCGGCACCAGAGCGAGGACATGTCGTTATTGAGGTTGCGTCGCCACGCGAATAATGCGGTTCCAAGACAGGGCAAATTTTATTCATTTGTCATGAAGCACGGCTTGTTGATGCATTGGGATGCTGACTCGTGTCAACATCAAATCGTCGTGCCATCCGCCTTGCGATGCAAGGCCGTATGGGCGGCGCATGAGCGTTTATTGCACCTGGGTGTTCATAAGACCATTGGGTTGTTGCGGTTGCAATTTTTCTGGCCGGGCATGCTGCGCGACGTCACTGACATTTTGCTGGGATGCACCCATTGTGCGCAACGTAAACCGCTGGCTAAACTGGCATGTCCACCCCTGCAACCCATTTCGGTCTCTCGTATAAATGAGTTGGTGGCTCTCGATATTTTGGGCCCTTTTCCTACTACGCCACGAGGTAATAAGTACCTTCTGGTTGGGGTAGAGTAATTTACACGGTGGCCTATGGCCTGGGCCCTCCCCAACCAGTCGGCGGCGGCCGTTGTGGACGCCTTTGTTCAGGGCTACGTCCTGGACAAGGGCGCACCAGAACGGTTGCTGACCGATCAGGGAAGACATTTTTCGGGAGCCTTGCTGAATGATGTGTGCCGCCTGTTGGGCACTAAGAAAGTGCGCACTTCGCCCTACCATCCCCAGACCGACGGCATGGTGGAGCGCCTTCATAGAACTCTCACCGCTATGTTATGCCATCAGGTCGATGAATCCCACCTCGATTGGGACTTGCAGGTTCCGGGGGTCCTCGCCGCATACCGTATGGCACCTCACGCGGCGACGGGATTTTCCCCGTTCTTTCTTTCTTTCCCGCCGACGTTCGGCTGGAAATCGAACAGCCACCGCAAAAGTCAAAGCTCGTTGACCACTTGCGATTCAACCTCCGTAAGTTGGCCGAGGCACGGGAGGCCACCATTGAAAATTCGGCTTCCTGCCAACGGGCGAATTTGCGACTGCGGGACCCTCGGTCGTACACGCATCGGTGTGTTGCAGCCGGGACGGCTGGAGCTTCCGAAGGAGGGGGTGATGTAGAGGTGTTAACTACGTGCTGTTGCGTAACCTGCATTGCCACCAGGGCAGTGCAGCATTACCCCTGGGTACAACGGTTGGGGTTAGTCGAGGTGAAACGGATCGTGGCCAGGGTTTGGTGCGAACCAATCAGACGGTTCCACGTGGGAATGTATGATTGGTTCTACCTGGCCACGAAGGGGTATAAGACGGGTGACCCAACGGACCTGGGGGAGTTCTCTCCCTGCACGAAGATAGAAGACTGGGCTGAAGCCTAGCTAGGACCCTGGACCAGCCTTTCAGCCCTTCTAAGGGCTAAGGCTCGGCATACCCAGTGGTCAGGACCCACCGGGCCAGCGGTGGGTCAGATAGCCTCCCCTAGGTCCTAGCCGGAGGACTAGGCTAGCGGTAGACGTGTGAGTCCCGCCAGGTCCGGAGGCTGTACCTCCCTAGGGTATCGGGTGAGGGGACCGAATATCCCTCTGTGTGTGTTAAGCGTTGTATAAGGAAATAATACAATAAACAGAGTGTGCCTCCTAAAGAAGTCTGCTCGTCCTTACAACACTACACATACATATTGTGCTAATTTGTGGCTTACCATTTAAATACACAAAGGTTGCCGAGAGGTTGGTGGATTTTGCACGTTAACTTTATTAAACAAAACTACAAAATCTAAACGTGTTGGTTTGTGATGTTTCAAATACTTGTTCATTACCAATGTCCTCAACACTTAATACAACTCTGCAGTACAACTTGAGATGCCTTGCACCAGCTCACCCAAGTGGCACCATGTGAATGAACGCAGCATCACTGGTCACTAAGTGGGCATTAGCGATGTGAGGGGGGGGGGTGGCAGCAATGGTGCTTTGTCATTTCCCAATTCGCGAGCAATGATGCAGAAATGAAGAGCACACTGCACAGAACAAAAAACGCACAGGCACTGATGCTGGTTCATATACACTTTATTGTGATCTCCCTGGTGTGCTAGGACGGTGGTGTGAGCAGTGTGGGAAGGGTCCCTCGCTGGTCCTTCAGCTCACGCAGGCGGCGGATGGCAGACCTCACTGTGACAGCCGAGGTCGTGCTGAAGGAGGAACGGGCGGTTACACACATTGGGTGACATCGTAATAAACACTTCTAAACCTTCATCCTAATAATACACACCTTGGTCATTTTCAAAATAATTACCTTTGAAAATATTACAGAAAACGATAAGGAACGGTAAAAGCAGCTTAGGCTTTGGCTCAACATAGCGTGCAAGACGTACTTGTAGGTCCATGCACCTCCTGCCACGGTCTTCGTGCACGAGCCGCAGTGCCAGATGCCCACCACCCTCCTCTTCATCTTGGTCTGGCTTTCACAAGGACAACACGAGCACCACAGGTACACTGAGCGGAAATCACCGGTCAAGGCACACAGTTAACAAGCGTGAGCACAACACGTGTGCGTGTACTAAAACACGAGGACCCCAATTTGTTAAGGACAACACGAGGGCAATTTATGGGAATTGTGGATGTAAATCTTCACTGGTAGTGCATTTATCATGAGCAACCACGGCAAATTGGTAGGGCAGAGGAAGCAATGGGAGTTGTGTCTAGCAAATGAGAATGTCTAGAAGAGTGTTTAATGAACAGTGATCGGTGTACACAGGCGACAAAACCCTGGGTTAGTCACGTGTAACGTCTGAAATTAAAATTGAAAGAAGCCATATCCCATTTACCCAGACAGAAACAGCCACTGCCACTCCTTGGGGTAACGACGTTTAACTTTTTATCGGTCCTTTAAAGTCTTGCTTTATTAGCCGATGACCTGTTATTGTAGTCGGTTTAAGGGTCGAGGCAGTCGTACCTGAGACTGCTTTTTCTGCCCTGCAACTCCAAGGACAGTAGTCCAGGCCCAATTTTATTCGCAAAAAAACCTATTGAGGCAACCATTGTCGGTGACGACCACCACCCAATTGCAATCTTGACCTTTGCAGGCTGGCACTCACAACTTGACCCAACCAGCGCGAGCCACCGGATAATGCCCAGACGTGCCCCTTTTGCCACGTGGGTTGGCGCCCCTCACCTTGCCGCAGAAGGAGCACGTGTACTTGGCGTGCTGGCTGATCTAGATTTTCTTCACCATCTTACGCAGGGACGCGCCGTACCGCGTGCCATACTTGCCCACAATGCCAACCTTCTTCGTGCGCTTTGCCTAACGGAGAAAGAGAGCCGAAAGCAAAGACCACACAAAACGTCATTTTCCTGGACACGCAGCGTTTTATATCCGCTCAGATGCTTCGCACCAAGGTCACATTACGACAGACTTCCCAAACAAAACAATACTCAAGTTTATATTTTACTCGCCCTTATAAGAACAATTGCCACCCATAAGTCTACAATTACCTATGGCACGCTTTCAGCACGAAGAGGTTGGGCAAAATCGAATAGGTCGCAGTAGACAAAGGCTAAAGGATAGTTTAACGAACCACACCACCAGAACGGTTTACGTACAACAGTAAACATTAAGGTCTGGTGGCGTGGAATACCCTACACATCGGCAATTTACTGCATTGCAGATTAAACATTCAGTTTAACACGTAGGCTTTCGCGACCACTATCATCCATAGTAGAGTGTTTTGGGTTAGATGGCGTAAATATATAAAAGTGTCGATAAAACCCGCCACCACCCGACACAGCCAACTAGTAAGGGTTGTCACGTAAACTGAACATGCCAATTCGTTACTAGTACAGCACTAGTGTATTGTATAGTGTAGTGTATTGTGTAGTATACTAGTACAGCACATCAGTGTTGGAGAGCCAAGCCACAACATTTACAATCTGAGTACGACGTTTCGCCAGTAATTACACCTAGCTTCATCAGGTGACAGCCAGATTTGTGCCGTACTAGTAACGAATTGGCATGTTCTGACGTGACAAACCTTACTAATCGGCCGGTGGCAGGTTTAACGATACATTTGCATATTTACGCGATCTAATCCAAGAAGACCTGTACGGAGATTAAACATTGTCAACACTCGGGAAATTATTTAAATCCGCACAAAAACGTTAAATATATTATTCAGATGCCTGGTCTCGTGTGTTGAGCCATGTGCACATAAAACCAATCAAGAACCCAGGGAGGAATATTTTTGAAGGGAAACCTGCAGCAACTCTCCAAGCAGGTTTGGGACGCCAACAGTCCTCAGGTCAATCCACTGCTGGATGAGAGAATGACCGCGCCAACACGCACGTCTCGTGCTGCTGCTACTCTCCCACACCAAGTTGGAAGGTGTCGAGGCATCACAAGCACCGTACAAGGGTAGTACTACTGCACTGATCCCCAACCGAGTCCCGCGGCCTATATGATGCTTATGGCGTTTTCTGTCCACAGCTGCTGGACACGCGGTTTCTTAAGACGCCATCACTTGCGGTGCAACCTGCAGCCAAACCGGCTACTTGCGCGAGCTCGGTGGCGGGTTGAATACATGATCGTCCAACCGATGAAATAGATCGACACCGTGGCCGTCTAAGCCACACACGCAACCCAGCGAAGGCGTCTGTCACCATCAATCGTTTCGCCGCGCAACACAAACAGGCGAGTCGCAAGGTCATTAAAAAGAGGCAGACTGCTTTCATCTAACAGTGGATAGACCACGGCAAAAACAACGCACATATAAAACTCGCACCAATGAATAACGCAGCGCGGAACGTAATCGGTAACTAAACAGCGTGTAACTATAACGAGTATAACTATTTATCAACGCGTCCATTGGACCACAGGCGAAGCCTCAACAAGTTGACGTTCAATGGCCGCGAAGCCAGGGGGCCTGCCGCCCTCGAATCTAAGCCAACACCGAAGTCGCTAAAACCAGGACACTCCGACAATAAATAGCTGCACACAGTCACGAAGCAAGGCGGCGGCGACATTCTGAGCACGCGAGTTCCCGCGAGGAGAGCTCCATGGCCGAGGATGAACGCGGATCGCGACGTAGAAACCCACCATGGCGGGCGGCTGTGGCGGAAAGAAGGGAGTCCTCACTGCGCATGCGCGACTAGGGGCTCCTGCCCCGTGACGTCATCACGCGAGCATGACCGCTAGTGTATCGCAAGATGACGTCATCACGCGAAGCAATATTATTCACGTGTCGAAGTCACTCGCGAGCTCAAACGTGATGACCTCATCAAAGTGTGCTCCAGCTCCAACGTAACAAATACTTTTGAGATTCCGCGTTCGCAGTGGTGCACAAACAGCAATAAAACGCGGCACATTCGTCAATAACTTGGAGAACTAAAAAAAACATAATAGGCGACGTTTCGAACAAAGGCCCTTCTTCACAGCACACGCAGAGACTCATAGACTCAGCACACAGAGACCCATAGACTCACCACACAGAGATACATAGACTCATCACACAGAGACTCAGACTCAGCACACAGAGACCCATAGACTTACCAGATACACACTGTGACACACACAGTGTGTGTGTTACAGTGTGTATGTCACACAGTGTGTTACAGTGACACAGTGTTACACAGTGTGACACAGTGACACAGTATGACAGTGTGTCACACAGTGTCACACTGTGTGTTACAGTGTTACAGTGTAAGTGTTACACAGTGACACACAGTGTGTCACAGTGTAACACTGTAACACTGTGACACAGTGTGACACAGTGTGACACACAGTGACACACAGTGACACTGTGATGAACCCAGTCAGAGCGAAGGACCCCAATTAATGATGAACCCAGCCAGAGAGAAGGACCCCAATTAATGATGAACCCAGCCAGAGAGAAGGACCACAATTAATGATGAACCCAGCCAGAGAGAAGGACCACAATTAATGATGAACCCAGCCAGAGAGAAGGACCACAATTAATGATGAACCCAGCCAGAGCGAAGGACCACAATTAATGATGAACCCAGCCAGAAGAGACGCTCAGTGAAGGTTTGCCAAGGCGTTCACCTCCCCTCCCTCCCCCCTCCATCCAACACCACTCCCTCCACACGTAGACGGACGAGAGGGGGATAAGATGGGGAAGAGTCTCTACACCATAGAGCTCGATGTATCATCCAACCATCATCACCTAGCCAGCGTGCTGATCTTAAAGGTGCATTGAAAAATGTGATACTCCGACCGATGCTTCTGTTGTTGTGGAGTAACTCATGAAGCCAGCTATGGCTCTAGGATTTGGTGTTACATGTTATTTATGTAGTTTATTGTACAAATTCGGTCACAGTCCCTGTGATCACTGTTACGTTGCAATAATGGCTTTATTTTTTGGTGATTTGGAAAACGTTTTTTGGTTTGGACATGTTTGTTTTGTTGTAGTACGGAGTTAGACTGATGGCCTTAATCTAAGTTTTCTTGTGGTTGTTGTTTGACTTGCATCCCACTGGGATTTTTTGCACACAGCGTTGGTGCACGGTGCTTTTTTCAGGAATATTTTGCTGTTTTTTTCCTGGATTTTCTGTTTGCACAGTCACACATAGTCACTTTAAGATTTTATTTCGATTTAAAGCTTTTGTGACTGCAAGGATTCATCTTCTTTGGTTCTTTCGGTAAAGTCACCACGTAGAATGAGAATAAAATAATAAATTGATAAAATAAAATAACACAATAATATTGAGAATATTATTATTGAGAATATTATTGTGTTATTTTATTTTAACAATTTATTATTTTATTATCATTCTACGTGACTTTACCGAAAGAACCAAAGAAGATGAATCACTTTAAGATGTTTTCTTGTTCGTATTTTAGTTTTTTTTGTTTGTTGTGGTTGCACCCGATTCAAGAGCCGAATGGCTCACAGGGCTATACCAAAATAAAGAAACTGAAAAACTGAAACACTTGCACCAAGCTCTCAAGACGAATGGATATTCGGACCACACAATCCGTAAAGCTATCACCCCAACCGTTGGGAAAGAACCATCTGAGGACCCAATCAAAACCATCACCTTGTCATACATTAGCAGGGGTCATCAAAAATACTTCTAAAATCCTGAGCAAACACACAAGATCCAGGCTCGATTTAACAGTGCGTAAAATCCGTGAGCTAATCCCATCTGCGAAGGATGTTGATCCCTGACGTGCAATACCCCGGCGTCTACAAACACAAACTGTGTCTGCGGCAGCAGTTACATTGGGGAAACTAAGCGACACTTATTCTTAGCTCTTTCGCTAAAGTCACGTTGAAGGGAAACAATAAAATAATAAAATATATGAAACAATCAAAATTCTCACGTTTCGACCATAACACAAACGACCACGTGAACTGGTCGAAACGTCGTGAGAATTTTTATTGTTTTATATATATATTTTATTATTTTATTGTTTCCCTTCGACGTGACTTTACCGAAAGAGCTAAGAATTGAATTACTGCAGTCACGAAAGCTTTAAATCTAAATTTAAGCGACACTTCTCGGGCCGTGTTCGTGAGCAGAAGGCGGATTTGAAACACGGAAGGATCAACACCTCGGCCGTGGCTGATCATTGTTTTAATGCGGTTGGCTCACGCGAAATAGATTTCTCTAAGACGAAGTTACTTTGTAAGCCCACTGGCTATCAGCAAAAATTCGTTATTGAGGCCATCCACAGACACAATTTGAACCGAGAGGATGGGTACAGACTCAGCAATCATTGGAAGGACGTCATGGACCAGTTTGTCGTAACTGGCTGTGATGTGTCCATCCTGTCACCTCCCAATGTTCGTTTTATTTTACTAAAGATGGGACCATCAATTCCAGTTCCCGCGGTGTCGCCCTGTGCATTGGGCCCACCGCAAGTTGTTAATTTCTCCACGGCTCGTGCGTCCACCCTTCTCTCGATTCTCCCAGTTCACGTGAACATCACCGCAAGTTGTTAATTTCTTCACCCTTCTGTCGATTCTCCCAGTTCACGTGAACATCTCCGCTTGTGATCCACGACGCTGGAGCTGCGCCCGTTTTAATCCTTTAAAACAGCTTCTTCTTCTTTGCCTTTAGCGATCGCCCCACTTCTTCCCCTCCTGATGACGGTCGCCTGCGTTGCGATCGAGACGTCGTAGTTTTCTTTGTTTATTTGATTATTTCTGAACATATCCCACGTGACTTTATAGAAAGTCCCCCAAAGAATATGAATTCCTGCACTCGCGAAAGCTTTAAGTCAACAACAAGTTGTAGTGACGCAGTTGGGGAGTCGGCAATACTTGTAGGGGCTTCTTTATTCAGCAACAACAACAACAAGTCGTAGTGACGTAGAGCAACAACAACAAGTTGTAGTGACGTAGAGCAACAACAACAAGTTGTAGTGACGTAGAGCAACAACAACAAGTTGTAGTGACGGAGAGCAACAACAACAACAACGTGAACACCGCCGCCCTACGTGGGCGGACGCACTTTGACCCTCACCACAAGTAGTGGCACCGTCTGTTGCTCAGTAAGAGCAGTCGCCAGCGCCGTCTCACTAGGTGGTGAAGACGACGACGATGATGATGACGACGATGATGATGATGACGACGATGATGATGACGACGATGACGACGACGATGATGATGACGACGATGACGACGACGATGATGACGACGATGACGACGATGATGACAATGACGACGATGATGACAATGACGACGATGATGACGACGATGACAATGACGACGATGATAATGACGACGATGACAATGACGACGATGACGAACTTGAACAGCCACGACGGAGGATTCCAGACATCACGTGGTGCACCACGTGATGTCTCACGTGGTGCACCACGTGATGCACCTAAGTTACCCTCTTCCATCAGCAGGCGGCGCTGTGCCCCTACAATAACATCAACAACAATAACATCAACAACAATAATATCAACAATAACATCAACAATAACATCAACACAGTGCTATGCCCCTACAATAACAACAATAACATCAACAACAACATCAACACGGTGCTATGCCCCTACAATAACATCAACAATAACATCAACATCATGACGGTGGTGGCTGCGGCAGCGGCGGCCTTGCACGCGCTGCACACACACGGAGCCTGAGGTCTCGCCAGCGGTGTGAGACTGAGGGAGCGGTGTGAGACTGAGGGAGCAGAGAGAGAAACATCAACCAGGGGCTGTCCCCAACAGACTCCACCTATTCCTCTTATTATTACTCCTCCTCCTACACTTCTTACACCTCCTCCTACACCTCCACCTCTACCTCCTCCACCTCCTCCTCCACTGAGACCTCCTCCACCTACTCCTCCACTGAGACCACCTCCTCCACCTCCACTGAGACCTCCTCCACCTCCTCCACTGAGACCTCCTCCACCTCCACTGAGACCTCCTCCACCTCCTCCACTGAGACCTCCTCCACCTCCACTGAGACCTCCTCCACTGAGACCTCCTCCAACTCCTCCACTTAGACCTCCTCCACCTCCTCCACTGAGACCTCCTCCACTGAGACCTCCTCCACCTCCACTGAGACCTCCTCCACCTCCACTTAGACCTACTCCAACTCCTCCACTGAGACCTCCTCCACCTCCACTGAGACCTCCTCCACCACCTCCACTGAGACCTCCTCCACCTCCTCCTCCACTGAGACCTCCTCCACTGAGACCTCCACCACCTCCTCCACTGAGACCTCCTCCATTGAGACCTCCTCCACCTCCTCCAACTCCACGTGCTGCTCCATCATCCCCACGGTGCATCCTTGCCACCATCACCACCATCATCACTACCGCCACCACCATCATCATCACTACCATCGCCACCACCATCATCATCATCCTTTCCACCATCACCATCGTCATCATCGTCGCCACCATCACCACCATCCTCACCATCATCACCATCACCATCGTCGCCACCATCACCATCGTCGCCATCATCATCCTTGCCACCATCACCACCATCATCATCTTCACCATTATCACCATCCTTGCCACCATCACCATCGCCATCATCGTCGCCACCATCACCATCGTCGCCACCACCATCATCACCATCGCGACCACCATCAGCATCGTCGCCACCACCACCATCATCACCACCATCACCATCGTCGCCACCACCATCACCACCACCATCACCATCATCATCATCGCCACCACCATCACCATCACCACCACCACCACCATCACCACCATCACCACCAACATCACCACCATCACCACCACCATTACCACCATCACCACCACCATCACCACCATCACCACCATCACCATCGTCACCACCATCACCACCATCATCACCACCACCACCACCACCATCACCACCATCACCAACATCACCATCACCACCATCACCACCATCACCACCACCATCACCACCATCACCACCATCACTATCACCACCACTACCACCACCATCACCACCACCACCATCACCACCACCACCATCACCACCACCATCACCACCATCACCACCACCATCACCACCACCATCACCACCACCACCACCATCACCACCACCATCACCACCATCACCAACATCACCACCACCATCACCATCACCACCACCACCATCACCACCATCACCACCACCATCACCACCACCACCACCATCACCATCATCACCACCATCACCACCACCATCACCACCACCATCACCACCACCACCATCACCACCACCATCACTACCATCACCACCACCATCACCACCACCATCACCACCACCATCACCACCATAACCACCACCATCACCACCACCATCACCACCACCATCACCACCACCATCACCACCATCACCACCATCACCAACATCACCACCACCACCATCACCAACATCACCACCATCACCACCATCACCACCACCACCACCATCACCACCACCATCACCACCATCACCACCATCACCACCACCATAACCACCATCACCACCATCACCACCACCACCATCACCACCATAACCACCACCACCATCACCACCACCATCACCACCATCACCGTCGTAGTTGTCATCAAGGCGACCCCCGGCCAGCAGGCTGCTGTCCAAGTCACTGTAAGAAGTGAGGACAGTGAGCGAGGAGTCAGACTCCGTACTGGGGCTCAGCCACTTGGGGAAGATATCCAAGTGACATTTCTCTGACAGATCGATTGCGATTTGATTTGCGATAAAAAATACATTGAGTCAAGCTCCGATTCAATATTCACTGTGTAATCGATGTAAAACACGTGATGGAGTCATTGCCACGTGATACCACCACAATATGAGCTGCTCTGGATATATTCTAATGCAAGAATGAGAACTTGAATTGCTTCCAGCGTGTATTTATTAAAATGTTCTAATTGAAATAGAACATCATTGGAAACCTCATTTGCCAGTAACAAAATACGATGATTGGTTTTTTACCCTTTTATCTGGCAACAAAACTGACACCTTTTTTACAAGTAGTCATGTTTACATTGACCACAATACCTGCGGTCGGAACGCAAACACAAAACAACTCTGATAATGTAAAAAGGGTAAAAAACCCATCATCATATTTTGTTACTGGCAAATGAGGTTTCCAATGGTGCAAATGCTTTACCCCGAGCTCTCATACTCTGATGGTGCATTGTCTTTGAGTTGTGCGCCTTTTGGCGTCTTCTGGTCCAACACCAACGTGAGACGAGGCTCTAAAGAAAGCCGTCTCGGGTGTGGACCAATCAATTTCAAGGACAGTGCCAATACATTATCAGAGTTGTTGTTTTGTGTTTGCGTTCCGACCGCAGGTATTGTGGTCAATGTCAACATGACTCCTTGTAAAAAATGTGTCACTTTTGTTTCCAGATAAAAGGGTAAAAAAACAATTATGAAATAGAACAATCAAACATAGAACAATTGTTAAGTGAAATAAATAAAGACACGCACAGAATCACAGCCTTTGCGATTTGCTCATCGCATTGTTCAAATTGCGATTTCGATTTCAGATCGATTCATCGTTCATCCCTTCTACATACCTGGTGGTGGTGGTGATGGTGGTGGTGATGGTGGTGGTGATGGTGGTGGTGATGGTGGTGATGGTGGCGGTGGTGATGGTGATGGTGGTGATCGTGGTGATGGTGGTGATGGTGGTGGTGGTGATGGTGGTGGTGATGATGGTGGTGATGGTGATGGTGGTGATGGTGGTGGTGATGGTGGTGGTGGTGATGGTGGTGGTGGTGATGGTGATGGTGGTGATGGTGGTGATGGTGGTAGTGGTGGTGATGGTGGTGATGGTGGTGATGGTGGTGGTAGTGGTGGTGATGGTGGTAGTGGTGGTGATGGTGGTGATGGTGATGATGGTGGTGATGGTGGTGGTGATGGTGGTGATGGTGGTGGTGATGGTGATGGTGGTGGTGATGGTGGTGATGGTGGTGGTGATGGTGGTGGTGATGGTGGTGATGGTGGTGGTGATGGTGGTGGTGGTGATGGTGGTGGTGGTGATGGTGGTTGTGGTGGTGATGGTGGTGGTGATGGTGGTGATGGTGGTGGTGAAGGCGGTGGTGGTGGTGATGGTGGTGACGGTGGTGGTGGTGATGGTGGTGGTGATGGTGGTAGTGGTGGTGATGGTGGTGGTGATGATAGTGGCGATGGTGGTGGTGATGGTGATGATGGTGGTGGTGATGATGGTGTTGATGGTGGTGATGGTGGTGATGGTGGTGGTGATGGTGGTGGTGGTGATGGTGGTGGTGATGGTGGTGATGGTGGTGGTGGTGGCGGTGGTGGTGGTGATGGTGGTGATGGTGGTGGTGGTGGTGATGGTGATGGTGGTAGTGGTGGTGATGGTGGTGGTTGTGATGATGATAGTGGTGATGGTGGTGGTGATGGTGATGATGGTGGTGGTGATGGTGATGATGGTGGTGGTGGTGGTGATGGTGGTGATGGTGGTGGTGGTGATGGTGGTGATGGTGGTGGTGATGGTGGTGGTGGTGATGGTGGAGGTGATGGTGGTGATGGTGGTGATGGTGGTGGTGATGGTGGTGGTGGTGATGGTGGTGGTGGTGGTGATGGTGGTGGTGATGGTGGTGATGGTGGTGGTGGTGATGGTGGTGGTGATGGTGATGGTGGTGGTGATGGTGGTGATGGTGATGGTGGTGATGGTGGTGGTGATGGTGGTGATGGTGGTGGTGGTGGTGATGGTGGTGGTGGTGGTGGTGATGATGGTGGTGGTGATGGTGGTGGTGATGGTGGTGGTGATGGTGGTGGTGGTGATGGTGGTGGTGATGGTGGTGGTGGTGGTGATGGTGGTGATGGTGATGGTGGTGATGGTGATGGTTACCTGCACACGACATTGACACCATCAGTCATCTGCAGCTTCTCGTGGTCCAGGCTCTGGGCGCCTCCTCCTCCTACAAACAACAACAACTTTACACTACACTATACACTACACTATACACTACTATACACTACTCTATACACTACACTATACACTACACTATACACTACTATACACTACACTATACACTACACTATACACTACACTATACACTACACTACACACTACACTATACACTACACTATACACTACACTATACACTACACTATACACTACTATACACTACACTATACACTACACTATACACTATACATTACACTATACACTACACTATACACTATACAGTACGCTATACACTACACTATACACTACACTATACACTACTATACACTACACTATACACTACACTAAACACACTATACACTACTATACACTACACTATACACTACACTATACACTGCACTACACACTACACTATACACTACACTTTACACTACTATACACTACACTATACACTACACTATACACTGCACTACACACTACACTATACACTACACTTTACACTACTATACACTACACTACACTATACACTACACTTTACACTACACTACACACTACACTACACTTTACACTACACTATACACTACACTATACACTACACTATACACTACGCTATACACTACACCACACACTACACTATACACTACACTATACACTACTATACACTACACTATACACTAATATACACTACACACTACACTATACACTACTATACACTACACTATACACTACTATACACTACACTATACACTACACTTATACACTACACTATACTAT
Source organism: Petromyzon marinus (assembly GCF_048934315.1). Taxonomy (NCBI): domain Eukaryota; kingdom Metazoa; phylum Chordata; class Hyperoartia; order Petromyzontiformes; family Petromyzontidae; genus Petromyzon; species Petromyzon marinus. The sequence continues at coordinate 206,315 of NW_027423006.1, forward strand.
ACACTACACTATACACTACACTATACACTACTATACCTACACTATACACTACTATACACTACACTATACACTACACTATACACTACACTATACACTACACTATACAAATACACAACACACTACACTACACTATAAACTAGTAACTAATTGGCTGTGTCAGGTGGTGAAGGCTTTAATGACAAAGCGTTGAGATATTCACGCCATGTAACACAACAACGAGCCCTACTGTGGACATAACGGCAATGTTGTGTCCATACCGTAGCAGCGAGACCTCCCGCGTGCCCGGCGAGGCAGTTAACATCTCGGCAGACCGCCACCACCACCACCACCACCACCACGACCACCCCCATCATCACCACCACCACCACCACCCCCACCACCACCACCACCCCCACCACCACCACCACCCCCACTGCCACCACCACCACCATCACCCCCACCACCACCACCATCACCACCACCACTACCCCCACCACCACCACCACCCCCACCACCCCCACCACCACCACCACCGCCCTCACCACCACCACCACCACCGCCGCTCACCGGGACGCTTGCCGGCGGCGCTCCAAATGCCCCACGCGGTGCCCAGCAGGAAGGGCGCCAGAAACGCCGCCGCCACCATCAGCGTCACCATCAGCGTCAACATCAAGCGCACGGAGGAGGTGGTGGTGGTGGTGGGGGTGGTGGTGGTGGTGGGGGTGGTGGTGGTGGGAGTGGGGGTGGTGGTGGGAGTGGTGGTGGTGTTGGTGGTGAGTGGGGGTGGTGGTGGTGGTGTTGGTGGTGTTGACTATGAGAGCGGGAAGACACGGGGAGATACGGGGAGTTACGGGGAGACAGAGAGAGACAGAAACACGGAGAGACAGAGACACAGACAGAGAGACAGAGAGACAGACAGAGAGACAGAGACACAGACAGAGAGACAGAGACACAGACAGACAAAAAGAGACAGAGACACAGACAGAGAGAGAGACAGAGGCAGACAGAGAGACAGAGACAGTCTGTGTATATCTGTGTGTGTGTGTCTGTGTGTATCTGTGTGTGTGTCTGTGTGTATCTGAGTGTGTCTGTGTCTATCTGTGTGTCTGTGTCTATCTGTGTGTGTCTGTGTCTGTGTGTATCTGTGTGTATCTGTGTGTGTGTGTCTGTGTATATCTGTGTGTGTGTCTGTGTGTGTCTGTGTGTCTGTGTCTGTGTATATCTGTGTGTGTGTCTGTGTGTGTCTGTGTGTCTGTGTCTGTGTATATCTGTGTGTGTGTCTGTGTGTGTCTGTGTCTGTGTATATCTGTGTGTGAGTCTGTGTATATCTGTGTGTGTATCTGTGTATATCTGTGTGTCTGTGTGTGTCTGTGTGTATCTGTGTGTGTGTGTATCTGTGTGTGTCTGTGTCTGCGTGTATCTGTGTGTGTGTGTCGGTATATATCTGTGTGTGTCTGTGTCTGTGTGTATCTGTGTGTGTCTGTGTGTATCTGTCTGTGTGTGTGTCTGTGTATATCTGTGTGTGTGTGTCTGTGTATATCTGTGTGTGTGTCTGTGTATATCTGTGTGTGTCTGTGTCTGTGTGTATCTGTGTGTGTACGTGTCTTGTAATTACCAACACGGTGTTCCGGCATCAGCGCATCCACACAACATCATGGATGCATGCCGGGTCCAAGCAAGAACATCTGCTGGACTACATAGTGACGGACCAGCGGATACGAGCCCATGTCCTTGACACCAGGACTTACCGTGGAGATGATCTGCCCTCTGACCATCGACTAGTCATCTGTAAGATGCGCCTGCCATTCTTCCACTCCGGTGGAGGGTGTACACCCAGGACCCCATTCCAACCTAAAGTGGCCTGGTCTCAGTTATCTGATGAAAGTTGCAAGCGAGAATTTCATCATCGCTTGCGGCTGGGATTGACAACGTCCCCGACTCCTCCTGATGTCGAGGGTAAATGGGCGAGGTTTAGGACTGTGACTCATGCAGCTGCAATGGCTGCTTTGGGTACGCGGTCCAGACCTCCCCAGAGACCCTGGCTGACAGAGGAGGTGTTCAGGATGGTTGAGAAAAAGCGACAGGCCCATTGTCATCGGCTACAGAATCCCACGTCAGAGAATGAGGAGGCTTACCGCAGCCTTCGCTCGGAGGTTCGGAAAGCCGTGAGGCGCTGCAAGGATGGGTGGTGGTCACGGGTTGCTGAGGAGATGGAGTCTGCCTCAGTGGCCCGTGATCACAAATCTCTATTTAACTCCATCAAAAAAGTAATCTGCAGTGCCACACCTATTACCATCATTAGGGGAAAAAACGATGACGCAATCTCCGACCCCCAGGAACAGGTTTGCAGATTTGCTGAGCATTTCTGTGAGGTCCTGGGGGAGGGAAAATCCCTCAGCCAGGAAAACATCGTGGCACAAAGTGAGGATGACCCTGCTGAGGCTGCGGTGCCTCAAGTATTGAAAGAAGTCACCCCCTGTGAGTGGCTGGCTGAGGTGCCATCTGTTGAGGAAGTACTGAAGGCGATCCGGAGTCTGAGACCAGGAAAGGCAGCGGGCAGAGATGATCTCCCAAGCGAAATGCTGAGGGAGGGCGGCGTTTGTGCACAGACTGCCCTATATGACATCGTAAGAACAGTCTGGACCACTGGACGGGTTCCGCAGGATTGGAAGGATGCCCTGGTGGTCCCCCTTTTTAAGAAGGGGGACCGCACAGACTGTAATAACTACAGGGGCATCTCACTCCTCAGTGTGCCGGGAAAGGTCCTGGCAAGGATTATTCAACATCGCCTTGCCAGGCACGCTGAGGAGAGGCTTGCGGAGCCCCAATGCGGTTTCAGGAAAGGGCGGTCCTGCACAGATGCCATATTTTCTGTCCGTCTGCTACAGCAGAGGTGTAGGGAATTCCAACAAGACCTACATCTCTGCTTTATTGACCTGGTCAAGGCCAATGATACCATCAGTAGGCCTGGGCTCTGTGTTGTTCTTCGTGCTTTTGGAGTACCTGACCCTCTGCTCACGATCATTAAGGACCTTCATGATGGTGAGCGGGCCCGGGTAAAACTACGTGGCCGGGAGTCAGAGCCATTCCCTGTACACCTTGGGGTGTGACAGGGATGTCCTCTGGCTCCCACATTATTTAACATCTATTTTGACCACGTAGTTCGTGAAGCCTTCAATAGCTGTACCGGGGGAATCTCCATATGGTCCAGATATAATGGGAGGCTGATCGACGCCCGGGTGCGGTCAAGGGATGGCTCCCTATTGCTCAACCACGTTATGTATGCTGATGATTTGGTAATAGCTGCTCATTCAGAGGAGGAGTTGGAGATGCTGCGGCTGAGACTGGAGCTTACCACTAAGAGGTGGGGCCTTACCATCAGCCCCACCAAAACTAAGCACCTGCCTGGGTATTTTGTACCATCGGACACTCCACCCCCACAACTCCCAATCGGTGATGGGGCAGTTGTGGAGAGAGTGGAGAGTTTCCCATACCTGGGCAGTGTGCTTATGACTGGCTCCAGTTTAACAGCAGAGGTCTCACTCCGAATCAGTCGAGCGACAATCTTTTCATCGGTTGCATAACTCTGTGTGGAAGCTACCTGGTCTGTCGCTCCGCACTAAGCTTCAGGTCTTCTCGGCCACGGTCATTCCCTCCCTTCTCTACGCTTGCGAAACGTGGACCCCCCCTAATGGAACATCTTCGCC